>NC_090734.1:156575559-156578059 GCF_036898095.1 Palaemon carinicauda
TTTATCAAAATACACTTTATAGTAGAAGAATTTCTAAAAACAACATTAACCTTAAAACATCTTAATGTTGTTTTTAGAAATTCTTCTACTATAAAGTGTATTTTGATAAAGAACTCTCCGTGTAATAGTGTAGGCTGCATATATGAAATTCCATGTAGTGGTTGTAATTTGAAATATATTGGGCAAAGTGGTAAAATGCTGGCAACAAGGATAAATCAACATAAATACTGTGTTCGAGTTGGTAATATGTCTAACGCACTATTCGTTCACATGAATGAATAAAATCACTTGATAGACTGGAAGAAATCTAAAGAGCTGCTATTTTGTAAAGATGTTGTGAAGAGAAATATTATAGAATCAAGTATTATTAAGATAAAGTCAGATTATGTTTTTAATATTAGTGCTGGTTTATATAAATTGGATAATTTCATCATGACCAATATTGTTCAACAATTAAGAATTATATAATTTGTGTTTACCTTTTTTGTGTGTGTTTATGACCAGTTTGCGTTCAAGTACAAATTTTGGCTGTGGGTTGTTTGATTGTTTGACAATGCTAGTTAGCTGACTATGTTTTTCTATCATTTCTCTACTGTTCAAAACAAATTTTAGTTTTTTGTTTTTATCCTATTTTACTTATTGACGTCCTTCAACTATGTCTCACTTTTTATTGTACCCTGAAGAAGTGTATTAAAATGCACGAAAGCGCTTGGTACTAAAGCTTTTTATTATTTCCTACTGGCTTTTGCGTATATATATATATATATATATATATATACAATGTTCACATATTTCTTCAATATTTATATAATTTTGGTTTTGCCAAGCTGAGTTGCCTTTTAACATTGAATAATTAAAACAAATATAGGAATGCCCTTATAAGTCTATTATTATTATTATTATTATTATTATTATTATTATTATTATTATTATTATTATATATATAAATATATATATATATATATATATATATATATATATATATATATATATATATATATATATATATATACATATATATATATATATATATATATATATATATATATATATATATATATATAAATATATATATATACATAAATAAATGATTAAATATGTACTTGAAAAATACATATGCATGAACCACTATGGATATGTTTGGGTATATATATATATATATATATATATATATATATATATATATATATATATATATATATATATATATATATATATATATACACAGTATATGCGTGTGTGTTTGTGTGTATGCATGAACATACATCCATGCATACTCACGCATGCAAGTTCATAAAATGCATTTTTTTGTGCAACACAACCTCATAAATAATGCAATGAAAACGCCCAAAGACCTTCAACTGTGCAAATGAAACCTAAAGTTAATTGTTTTTAACAACACAATCATCTCCGTCACTATACCCGTAAAACAAAACAAGTGCAAATAAAACAAAGATTGTATTTAAACAAACAAATAACACAAAGATTGTTAAATTTTATCGCAATGTAAATTCGCGATATTTTGTGACGATAGTTAAACTTTATAACTGTAGAATTTCATTGTTTTTTGCTGTGAAAGATATTCCTTTAGAGATACACAGCGTAATGCTTTAAAGTTTATTATTATCATTATAATCATCACTATTATTATTATTATTATTATTATTATTATTATTATTATTACTATAATCACTATTATTATTACTATAATCACTATTATTATTATTAGCTTCATAGTCCTCAGCCATTTAGGCCTGGTCTTCCAACTCTCCTAGAGTCCATTTCTTTTAGCGAGACATATTTACACGGACTCGCAGTGGTGCCCTTTTAGCTCGGCAAAGTTTCCTGATCGCTGATTGGTTGGACAAGATCATTCTAACCAATCAGCGATCAGGAAACTTTTCCGAGCTAAAAGGGCACCGTTGCGAGTCGGTGCAAAATATGACTCGCTAAAAGAAATGGACTATAGTGCCTTGTGGAGCCCATTTGAAAGTTTGGTGAACTGGTCTCTCTTGGGAAGTGCGAAGAGCATGGACAATTACGAGATAATGAGTGAAGAAGTATTGATTTAGAAGATCAAGATGGAGATGACTGGCAAAATCTAATCGAGGCCATTTTAAAGGTTTAAAGGCCGCTCATGAATAACAGAAGCAAGGGACAGTGACATTGCCCTAGAGACTGACCATAAATACGTATGATCAGCGCCCAAGCCCCCTCCCTCTCCATTCAAGCTAGGACCAAGGAGGGCCAGGTAATGGCTACTGATGACTCAGCAGGTAGACCTATAGGATCCCCCCAAAACCCCCATCCTTAGCTTACAAAGATGGTGACATTTCAGCGACCAAAAAACCTTCAGAGTTTAAGCGGGGCTCGAACCCCAGTCTGGCGTTCACCATGCAGGGACGTTACCATGATGATGATGATGATGATGAATTACAGTGCAGTAGATAACCCCTTGAGAGAATACTTTTTCGAATATCTTTGTGTTCACAGGTATATG
>NC_090734.1:156580559-156583059 GCF_036898095.1 Palaemon carinicauda
ATAGTAATAAAAAAAAAAGAGAGAGAGAGAGAGAGAGAGAGAGAGGAGAGAGAGAGAGAGAGTGAGTTATACAAGTCTAATAAAAAAGAGAGGGAGAGAGAGTGAGTTATATATTACATTCCAATAAGAGAGATACATTAGATTCTAATAAAAATAAAAGAGAAAGAGAGAGAGAGAGAGAGAGAGAGAGAGAGAGAGAGAGAGAGAGAGTCATACAAGTCTAATAAAAACAGAGCGAGAGAGTTATACATTATATTTTAATGCTATACAATATATTCTAATAAGAGAGAGAGAGAGAGAGAGAGAGAGAGAGAGAGAGAGAGTTATACAAGTCTAATAAAAAGAGAGGGAGAGAGAGAGTTATACATTTCATTCCAATGAGAGAGATACATTAGTTTCTAATATAAGAGAGAGAGAGCCTTACCTTACCTTATTGCCTTATTTTTTGTTTGGGTTCCCCCAGGTCCCTCAGTGTGAGGCACCTCGTATATCCACCAGAGAGTTGCTAATGCATCTTCCGGTGTATTTTGCATCTTCCAGTCTTGGATGGTCTGGGATGCATCTTAGGTATTTATCGAGCTTATTTTTAAACACGTCTACGCTCACTCCTGATATGTTTCTTAGATGAGCTGGCAGCACATTAAATAGTCGCTGCATTATCGATGCTGGTGCGTAGTGGATTAATGTCCTGTGCGCCTTTCTTAGTTTACCTGGTATATTTTTTGGCACTATTAATCTACCTCGGCTTGCTCTTTCTGATATTTTTAGCTCCATGAAGTTTTCAGTAATTCCTTCTATTTGCTTCCATGCTTGTATTATCATGTAGCGTTCTCTTCTCCTTTCTAGACTGTATAGTTTTAAAAATTGCAGTCTTTCCCAGTAGTCAAGGTCCTTAACTTCTTCTATTCTAGCAGTAGAGGACCTTTGTACACTCTCTATTTGCGCAATATCCTTTTGGTAGTGTGGGTACCATATCACATTGCAGTACTCGAGTGTACTACGCACATAAGTTTTGTAAAGCATAATCATGTGTTCAGCTTTTCTTGTTTTAAAGTGTCTGAATAACATTCCCATTTTTGCTTTACATTTAGCCAACAGTGTTGCTATTTGGTCGTTGCATAACATATTCCTATTTAAAATTACACCAAGGTCTTTAATTGCTTCCTTGTTTGTGATTGTCTCATTATTAGGTCCCTTGTATGCATACACCATTCCTTCTCTGTTTCCATAATTTATTGATTCGAATTTATCGGAGTTAAATACCATCCTATTTATCTCCGCCCATTCATATATTTTGTTTAGATCTCTTTGTAGTGAGTTCCTATCTTCATCACAAGTAATTTCTCTACTTATTCTTGTGTCATCGGCGAAACTTCTCACTACGGAGTTTTCAACATCACAGTCTATGTCTGAGATCATAATAACAAACAGCAGTGCAGCTAGTACCGTACCTTGTGGCACACCCGATATTACCTGGGCTTCATCTGATTTCTCGTCATTTGCAACCACTATCTGTTTTCTGTTTTGCAGGAATTCTTTTACCCATTTTCCTATCTTTCCCACAATATTATGCTTTCTCATTTTTTTTCTCCAATATGTTATGGTCTAACTTGTCAAAGGCTTTTGCAAAATCTAGATAGATCACATCTGTGTCTTTTTCATTTATCATATTTTTGTATATGTTTTCATAGTGTGCTATCAGTTGGGTCTGTGTACTTTTTCCAGGCACGAAACCGTGTTGACCCATATTAAACAAATTATTTTTGACCAAATGGTTCATTATTTTCTTTTTTATTACCCTCTCATACACTTTCATAATATGTGATGTTAGACTAACAGGTCTTTAATTGCTTGCCTCTAGTCTTGATCCACTTTTGAAGATAGGGGTTATATAGGCTAATTTATGTTTAACATATATCTCGCTCATATCTACACTCTGTCTTAGCAGTATTGCAAGCGGCTTCGCGATAGTGTTTGCAGTTTTTTTAAAAAAAATCGCTGGAACTCCATCTGGTCCGGCTGCCGATCCATTTTTAATTTCGTTTATAGCCTTGACAATATCTGCTTCAATAATATCTATATCCGTTAGATATTCAACATTTTCTTCTCTCATTTCTGTTTCATTATTCTCATTCGCAATTCTTGGCGTGAACTCACTCTTATATTTTTCTGCTAATATGTTGCATATTTCCTTTTTTTCATTTGTTAGCCGTCCTTCAATTCTTAGAGGGCCTATTTCTATTCTCCCTTTATTCATCTTTTTTGCATAGGAGTAAAGTACTTTGGGGTTTCTTTTTATATTTTGAAGTGTCCTTTCTTCTAAGTCCCTTTTTTCATTTTCTTTCGGCTGTATAATCTTTTGTTCTGCATTTTCTATCTTACATTTTATTTCCCTCATTTTCCACACATTTTTTTCTTTTGCAAGATTTTTCTTCCACTTTCTAATTTTCTGAAATAAGATCCTTCTGTCTCTTGGTATGCACGTCTTTTGTTTATTGTT
>NC_090734.1:156588059-156596134 GCF_036898095.1 Palaemon carinicauda
CGCTTTCATTTACGCTTTCATGCCAAGAGCATCACCAACTGTACGCTTTCATTTACGCTTTCATGCCAAGAGCATCACCAACTGTACGCTTTCATTTACGCTTTCGTGCCAAGAGCATCACCAACTGTGCACTTTAATTTACGCTTTCGTGCTAAGAGCATCACCAACTGTACGCTTTCATTTACGCTTTCTGGCTAAGAGCATCACCAACAGTACGCTTTCATTTACGCTTTTGTGCTAAGAGCATCACCAACTGTACGCTTTCATTTATGCTTTCATGCCAAGAGCATCACCAACTGTACGCTTTCATTTACGCTTTCGTGCTAAGAGCATCACCAACTGTGCACTTTCATTTACGCTTTTGTGCTAAGAGCATCACCATCTGTGCGCTTTCATTTACGCTTTCATGCCAAGAGCATCACCAACTGTACGCTTTCATTTACGCTTTCATGCCAAGAGCTGTACGCTTTCATTTACGCTTTCGTGCTAAGAGCATCACCATCTGTGCGCTTTCATGCCAAGAGCATCACCAACTGTACGCTTTCATTTACGCTTTCGTGCTAAGAGCATCACCAACTGTACGCTTTCATTTACGCTTTCATGCCAAGAGCATCACCAACTGTACGCTTTTATTTACGCTTTCGTGCCAAGAGCATCACCAACTGTACGGTTTCATTTACGCTTTCGTGCTAAGAGCATCACCAACTGTGCGCTTTCATTTACGCTTTTGTGCTAAGAGCATCACCATCTGTGCGCTTTCATTTACGCTTTCATGCCAAGAGCATCACCAACTGTACGCTAAGAGCATCACCAACTGTGCACTTTCATTTACGCTTTCGTGCTAAGAGCATCACCAACTGTACGCTTTCATTTACGCTTTCGTGCTAAGAGCGTCACCAACTGTGCACTTTCATTTACGCTTTGTGCCAAGAGCATCACCAACTGTACGCTTTCATTTACGCTTTCGTGCCAAGAACATCACCAACTGTACGCTTTCATTTACGCTTTCGTGCTAAGAGCTTCACCAACTGTGCGCTTTCATTTACGCTTTTGTGCTAAGAGCATCACCATCTGTGCGCTTTCATGCCAAGAGCATCAAAAACTGTACGCTTTCATTTACGCTTTCATGCCAAGAGCATCACCAACTGTACGCTTTCATTTACACTTTCGTGCTAAGAGCATCACCTACGCTTTCGTGCTAAGAGCATCACCAACTGTACGCTTTCATTTACGCTTTCATGCCAAGAGCATCACCAACTGTGCGCTTTCATTTACGCTTTCGTGCTAAGAGCATCACCAACTGTACACTTTCATTTACGCTTTCGTGCTAAGAGCATCACCAACTGTGCGCTTTCATTTACGCTTTTGTGCCAAGAGCATCACCAACTGTACACTTTCATTTACGCTTTCATGCCAAGAGCATCACCAACTGTACGCTTACATTTACGCTTTCGTGCTAAGAGCATCACCAACTGTACGCTTTCATTTACGCTTTCGTGCTAAGAGCATCACCAACTGTACACTTTCATTTACGCTTTAGTGCCAAGAGCATCACCATCTGTGCGTTTTCATTTACGCTTTCATGCCAAGAGCATCACCATCTGTGCGCTTTCATTTACGCTTTCATGCCAAGAGCATCACCATCTGTGCGCTTTCATTTACGCTTTCATGCCAAGAGCATCACCAACTGTACGCTTTCATTTACGCTTTCATGCCAAGAGCATCACCAACTGTACGCTTTCATTTACGCTTTCATGCCAAGAGCATCACCAACTGTACGCTTTCATTTACGCTTTCGTGCCAAGAGCATCACCAACTGTGCGCTTTCATTTACGCTTTTGTGCCACTGTGGGCTTTCATTTACGCTTTCGTGCTAAGAGCATCGCCAACTGTGCGCTTTCATTTACGCTTTCGTGCCAAGAGCATCGCCAACTGTACGCTTTCATTTACGCTTTCGTGCCAAGAGCATCGCCAACTGTACGCTTTCATTTACGCTTTCGTGCCAAGAGCATCACCAACTGTACGCTTTCATTTACGCTTTCGTGCCAAGAGCATCACCAACTGTACGCTTTCATTTACGCTTTCGTGCCAAGAGCATCACCAACTCTGCGCTTTCATATACGCTTTCGTGCCAAGAGCATCAGCAACTGTGCGCTTTCATTTACGCTTTCGTGCCAAGAGCATCAGCAACTGTGCGCTTTCATTTACGCTTTCGTGCCAAGAGCATCACCAACTGTGCGCTTTCATTTACGCTTTCGTGCCAAGAGCATCACCAACTGTGCGCTTTCATTTACGCTTTCGTGCCAAGAGCATCACCAACTGTGCGCTTTCATTTACGCTTTCGTGCCAAGAGCATCACCAACTGTGCGCTTTCATTTACGCTTTCGTGCCAAGAGCATCACCAACTGTGCGCTTTCATTTACGCTTTCGTGCCAAGAGCATCACCAACTGTGCGCTTTCATTTACGCTTTCGTGCCAAGAGCATCACCAACTGTGCGCTTTCATTTACGCTTTCGTGCCAAGAGCATCACCAACTGTGGGCTTTCATTTACGCTTTCGTGCCAAGAGCATCACCAACTGTGGGCTTTCATTTACGCTTTCGTGCCAAGAGCATCACCAACTGTGCGCTTTCATTTACGCTTTCGTGCCAAGAGCATCACCAACTGTGGGCTTTCAGTTACGCTTTCGTGCCAAGAGCATCACCAACTGTGGGCTTTCATTTACGCTTTCGTGCCAAGAGCATCACCAACTGTGCGCTTTCATTTACGCTTCCGTGCCAAGAGCATCACCAACTGTGGGCTTTCATTTACGCTTTCGTGCCAAGAGCATCACCAACTGTGCGCTTTCATTTACGCTTTCGTGCCAAGAGCATCACCAACTGTGCGCTTTCATTTACGCTTTCGTGCTAAGAGCATCACCAACTGTACGCTTTCATTTACGCTTTCGTGCTAAGAGCATCACCAACTGTACGCTTTCATGCCAAGAGCATCACCAACCGTACGCTTTCATTTACGCTTTCGTGCCAAGAGCATCACCAACTGTACGCTTTCATTTACGCTTACGTGCTAAGAGCATCATCAACTGTACGCTTTCATTTACGCTATTGTGCTAAGAGCATCACCAACTGTACACTTTCATTTACGCTTTCGTGCTAAGAGCATCACCAACTGTACACTTTCATTTACGCTTTCGTGCTAAGAGCATCACCATCTGTGCGCTTTCATTTACGCTTTCATGGCAAGAGCATCACCAACTGTACGCTTTCATTTACGCTTTCGTGCTAAGAGCATCACCAACTGTACGCTTTCATTTACGCTTTCGTACTAAGAGCATCACCAACTGTGCGCTTTATTTAAGCTTTTGTGCCAAGAGCATCACCAACTGTATGCTTTCATGCCAAGAGCATCACCAACTGTACGCTTTCATATACGCTTTCGTGCTAAGAGCATCACCAATTGTACACTTTCATTTACGCTTTCGTGCTAAGAGCATCACCAACTGTACACTTTCATTTACGCTTTCGTGCTAAGAGCATCACCATCTGTGCGCTTTCATGCCAAGAGCATCACCAACTGTACGCTTTCATTTACGCTTTCGTGCCAAGAGCATCACCAACTGTACGCTTTCATTTACGCTTTCGTGCTAAGAGCATCACCAACTGTGCGCTCTCATTTACGCTTTTGTGCCAAGAGCATCACCAACTCTACGCTTTCATTTACGCTTTCGTGCCAAGAGCATCACCAACTGTACGCTTTCATTTACGCTTTCATGCCAAGAGCATCACCAACTGTACGCTTTCATTTACGCTTTCGTGCTAAGAGCATCACCAACTGTACGCTTTCATTTACGCTTTCGTGCGAAGAGCATCACCAACTGTGCGCTTTCATTTACGCTTTCGTGCTAAGAGCATCACCAACTGTACGCTTTCATTTACGCTTTCGTTCTAAGAGCATCACCAACTGTGCACTTTCATTTACGCTTTCGTGCTTAGAGCATCACCAACTGTACGCTTTCATTTACGCTTTCGTGCCAAGAACATCACCAACTGTACGCTTTCATTTACGCTTTTGTGCCAAGAGCATCACCAACTGTACGCTTTCATTTACGCTTTCGTGCTAAGAGCATCACCAACTGTGCACTTTCATTTACGCTTTCGTGCTAAGAGCATCACCAACTGTGCGCTTTCATTTACGCTTTCATGCCAAGAGCATCACCAACTGTATGCTTTCATTTACGCTTTTGTACCAAGAGCATCACCAACTGTACGCTTTCATTTACGCTTTCGTGCTAAGAGCATCACCAACTGTACACTTTCATTTACGCTTTCGTGCTAAGAGCATCACCAACTGTACGCTTTCATTTATGCTTTTGTACCAAGAGCATCACCAACTGTACGCTTTCATTTACGCTTTCGTGCTAAGAGCATCACCAACTGTACACTTTCATTTACGCTTTCGTGCTAAGAGCATCACCAACTGTACGCTTTCATTTACGCTTTCATGCCAAGAGCATCACCAACTGTACGCTTTCATTTACGCTTTCGTGCTAAGAGCATCACCAACTGTGCGCTTTCATTCACGCTTTTGTGCTAAGAGCATCACCAACTGTGCGCTTTCATTTACGCTTTCGTGCTAAGAGCATCACCAACTGTACACTTTCATTCACGCTTTCGTGCTAAGAGCATCACCATCTGTGCGCTTTCATTTACGCTTTCGTGCTAAGAGCATCACCAACTGTACGCTTTCATTTACGCTTTCGTGCTAAGAGCATCACCATCTGTGCGCTTTCATTTACGCTTTCATGCCAAGAGCATCACCAACTGTACGCTTTCATTTACGCTTTCGTGCTAAGAGCATCACCATCTGTGCGCTTTCATTTACGCTTTCATGCCAAGAGCATCACCAACTGTACGCTTTCATTTACGCTTTCATGCCAAGAGCATCACCAACTGTACGCTTTCATTTACGCTTTCGTGCTAAGAGCATCACCAACTGTACGCTTTCATTTACGCTTTCGTGCTAAGAGCATCACCATCTGTGCGCTTTCATTTACGCTTTCGTGCCAAGAGCATCACCAACTGTACGCTTTCATTTACGCTTTCGTGCTAAGAGCATCACCAACTGTACGCTTTCATTTACGCTTTCGTGCCAAGAGCATCACCAACTGTACGCTTTCATTTACGCTTTCGTGCCAAGAGCATCACCAACTGTACGCTTTCGTGCCAAGAGCATCACCAACTGTACGCTTTCGTGCCAAGAGCATCACCAACTGTACGCTTTCGTGCCAAGAGCATCACCAACTGTACGCTTTCATTTACGCTTTCGTGCTAAGAGCATCACCAACTGTACGCTTTCATTTATGCTTTCGTGCTAAGAGCATCACCAACTATACACTTTCATTTACGCTTTCTTGCTAAGAGCATCACCATCTGTGCGCTTTCATTTACGCTTTCATGCCAAGAGCATCACCAACTGTACGCTTTCATTTACGCTTTCGTGCTAAGAGCATCACCAACTGTACGCTTTCATTTACGCTTTCGTGCTAAGAGCATCACCAACTGTGCGCTTTCATTTACGCTTTCGTGCCAAGAGCATCACCAACTGTGCGCTTTCATTTACGCTTTCGTGCCAAGAGCACCACCAACTGTACGCTTTCATTTACGCTTTCGTGCTAAGAGCATCACCAACTGTACGCTTTCATTTACGCTTTCGTGCTAAGAGCATCACCAACTGTACACTTTCATTTACGCTTTCGTGCTAAGAGCATCACCAACTGTGCGCTTTCATTTTCGCTTTCGTGCTAAGAGCATCACCAACTGTACGCTTTCATTTACGCTTTCGTGCTAAGAGCATCACCAACTGTACACTTTCATTTACGCTTTCGTGCTAAGAGCATCACCAACTGTGCGCTTTCATTTACGCTTTCATGCCAAGAGCATCACCAACTGTACGCTTTCATTTACGCTTTCGTGCCAAGAGCATCACCAACTGTACGCTTTCATTTACGCTTTCGTGCTAAGAGCATCACCAACTGTACGCTTTCATTTACGCTTTCGTGCTAAGAGCATCACCAACTGTACACTTTCATTTACGCTTTCGTGCTAAGAGCATCACCAACTGTGCGCTTTCATTTACGCTTTCATGCCAAGAGCATCACCAACTGTACGCTTTCATTTACGCTTTTGTTCCAAGAGCATCGCCAACTGTACTCTTTCATTTCCTCCTTCGTGCCAAGAGCATCGCCTCCTGTAGGCCCTGTGATATTACAGCGATGCCCTTCGAGCGGCACCTACTCTCCCAGATTGGAACCGGGCAGGGGGGGGGGGGGAGTTGTGGCATTCTCTCCGCATCCTTTTTTCCCTTACTCTTTCGGATAAGTCTTCATGGGAAGCCTTTGTTTCATGTGACTCTCGTGTAATTAAGATAAGAGAGTCACCTATAGTCTGGCTAAGACCCCGTTTCTTCTCCACGGTAAGAAGTACGAACAAATTTTATCTTTTTTCGGGTATGCCATTATCATTTTATGCAATGCCACATACGTTGGTGATATAATTTTGTTTTTGAGTTTTTAAATCAGAAGTAATTTCTCTTCGGTCAGTAACCACTGCTTTTACATGGGATAATTCCTCTTAATGGTAATCTATTGAACTACTTCGCAGGTGTCTATAGGACCTAAAAATTTGATGACTGAATTTCTTTCGTTCATTTATATTTTTCATACACTTACTCCTCCCTACGTAGAAAAACATTCATGGTTTATACTAGAAATCAAATCTCGATTTCAACTGAAATTGTTCTAGACTCTGAAACTTTAGAAGTTCAAAAATACTGTTGAACAGGCTGACAAGTCTACATTATATATATCATCATCTCCTACGCCTATTGACGCAAAAGGGCCTCTGTTAGATTTCGCCCAGTCGTCTGTATCTTGAGCTTTTAAATCTATATTTCTACATACATCATCTCCTACTTCCCGCTTCATAGCACTCAGCCATGTAGTCCTGGGTCTTCCAAATAATTGTGTGCCTTATACAGCCCAGTTAAACGTTTAGTGAACTAATTTCTCTTGGGGAGTGTGAAGAGCGTGCCCAAAACCATCTCCATCTACCCCTCACCATAATCTCATCCACATATGGCACTCGAGTAATCTCTCTGTTTAGAGGTTGTTGTAGCCTGAATGGTAACGTCTCTGTCTGGTGTTTGCCAGACGGGGGGGGGGGGGGGGGGTTCGAGTCCCGCCCAGACTCGTTAGTGTCATTAGTGTCTGCAACCTTACAATCCTGTGAGCTAAGATTGAGGGGTTTGGGGGGAGCCTATAGGTCTATCTGTTGAGACATCAGCAGCCACTGCCTGGCCCTCCTGGTCCTAGCTTGGGTGGAGAGGCGGCTTGGGCGCTGATCATATAATGTATGGTCAGTCTCTAGGGCATTGCCCTGATTGCTAGGGCAATATCACTGTCCCTTGCTTCTGCCATTCATGAGCGACCTTTAAACCTTTAAACCAGGGAGACAAGTATTGTTTACATATCGTCATCATCATCATCATCTCCTCATACGCCTATTGACGCCGATATGAGGCCACGTTCGAATCAAACCAATGTGCATTTTTCGGTAAGTATCCCTTCCATGAAAGAACGAATGCCAATTTTCCTATATTATATATATATATATATATATATATATATATATATATATATATATATATATATATATATAATATATATATATATATATATATATATATACATATATATATATATATATATATACATACTGTATATATATATATATATATATATATACATACTGTATATATATATTAAATATATATATATATACATATATATATATATATATATATATATATATATATATATAATATATATATATATTAAATATATATATTATATATATATATATATATATATATATATATATTCAAATCGACTTATTAACGTCTAGAAATCTGAATGTTCAAGGTATTATGGTTGTACAAACACACGCACCCACACACCCCATTTACCATAACAAGCTGCTCCTTGCAACTGACCGTATACGTGCTAGTACCATACCATCT
>NC_090734.1:156606634-156624134 GCF_036898095.1 Palaemon carinicauda
AGAGGAGTTGGAAGATCCAGGCCTACATGGCTGAGGACTGGGAAGTGTGAAGTGGGAGATGATGGATGCCCCCAGAGATATTAGTTCACCAAACATTCAACTGGGCTCCACGAGGCACTAGAGGAGTTGGAAGATCCAGGCCTACATGGCTGAGGACTGGGAAGCGTGAAGTGGGAGATGATGGATGCCCCCAGAGATATTAGTTCACCAAACATTCAACTGGGCTCCACGAGGCACTAGAGGAGTTGGAAGATCCAGGCCTACATGGCTGAGGACTGGGAAGCGTGAAGTGGGAGATGATGGATGCCCCCAGAGATATTAGTTCACCAAACATTCAACTGGGCTCCACGAGGCACTAGAGGAGTTGGAAGATCCAGGCCTACATGGCTGAGGACTGGGAAGCGTGAAGTGGGAGATGATGGATGCCCCCAGAGATATTAGTTCACCAAACATTCAACTGGGCTCCACGAGGCACTAGAGGAGTTGGAAGATCCAGGCCTACATGGCTGAGGACTAGGAAGCGTGAAGTGGGAGATGATGGATGCCCCCAGAGATATTAGTTCACCAAACATTCAACTGGGCTCCACGAGGCACTAGAGGAGTTGGAAGATCCAGGCCTAGATGGCTGAGGACTGGGAAGTGTGAAGTGGGAGATGATGGATGCCCCCAGAGATATTAGTTCACCAAACATTCAACTGGGCTCCACGAGGCACTAGAGGAGTTGGAAGATCCAGGCCTACATGGCTGAGGACTAGGAAGCGTGAAGTGGGAGATGATGGATGCCCCCAGAGATATTAGTTCACCAAACATTCAACTGGGCTCCACGAGGCACTAGAGGAGTTGGAAGATCCAGGCCTACATGGCTGAGGACTAGGAAGCGTGAAGTGGGAGATGATGGATGCCCCAGCCCCCCAGAGATATTAGTTCACCAAACATTCAACTGGGCTCCACGAGGCACTAGAAGAGTTGGAAGATCCAGGCCTACATGGCTGAGGACTAGGAAGCGTGAAGTGGGAGATGATGGATGCCCCCCAGAGATATTAGTTCACCAAACATTCAACTGGGCTCCACGAGGCACTAGAAGAGTTGGAAGATCCAGGCCTACATGGCTGAGGACTAGGAAGCGTGAAGTGGGAGATGATGGATGCCCCCAGAGATATTAGTTCACCAAACATTCAACTGGGCTCCACGAGGCACTAGAGGAGTTGGAAGATCCAGGCCTACATGGCTGAGGACTGGGAAGCGTGAAGTGGGAGATGATGGATGCCCCCAGAGATATTAGTTCACCAAACATTCAACTGGGCTCCACGAGGAACTAGAGGAGTTGGAAGATCCAGGCCTACATGGCTGAGGACTGGGAAGTGTGAAGTGGGAGATGATGGATGCCCCCAGAGATATTAGTTCACCAAACATTCAACTGGGCTCCACGAGGCACTAGAGGAGTTGGAAGATCCAGGCCTACATGGCTGAGGACTGGGAAGCGTGAAGTGGGAGATGATGGATGCCCCCAGAGATATTAGTTCACCAAACATTCAACTGGGCTCCACGAGGCACTAGAGGAGTTGGAAGATCCAGGCCTACATGGCTGAGGACTGGGAAGTGTGAAGTGGGAGATGATGGATGCCCCCAGAGATATTAGTTCACCAAACATTCAACTGGGCTCCACGAGGCACTAGAGGAGTTGGAAGATCCAGGCCTACATGGCTGAGGACTGGGAAGCGTGAAGTGGGAGATGATGGATGCCCCCAGAGATATTAGTTCACCAAACATTCAACTGGGCTCCACGAGGCACTAGAGGAGTTGGAATATCCAGGCCTACATGGCTGAGGACTGGGAAGCGTGAAGTGGGAGATGATGGATGCCCCCAGAGATATTAGTTCACCAAACATTCAACTGGGCTCCACGAGGCACTAGAGGAGTTGGAAGATCCAGGCCTACATGGCTGAGGACTGGGAAGCGTGAAGTGGGAGATGATGGATGCCCCCAGAGATATTAGTTCACCAAACATTCAACTGGGCTCCACGAGGCACTAGAGGAGTTGGAAGATCCAGGCCTACATGGCTGAGGACTAGGAAGCGTGAAGTGGGAGATGATGGATGCCCCCAGAGATATTAGTTCACCAAACATTCAACTGGGCTCCACGAGGCACTAGAGGAGTTGGAAGATCCAGGCCTACATGGCTGAGGACTAGGAAGCGTGAAGTGGGAGATGATGGATGCCCCCAGAGATATTAGTTCACCAAACATTCAACTGGGCTCCACGAGGCACTAGAGGAGTTGGAAGATCCAGGCCTAGATGGCTGAGGACTGGGAAGTGTGAAGTGGGAGATGATGGATGCCCCCAGAGATATTAGTTCACCAAACATTCAACTGGGCTCCACGAGGCACTAGAGGAGTTGGAAGATCCAGGCCTACATGGCTGAGGACTAGGAAGCGTGAAGTGGGAGATGATGGATGCCCCCAGAGATATTAATTCACCAAACATTCAACTGGGCTCCACGAGGCACTAGAGGAGTTGGAAGATCCAGGCCTACATGGCTGAGGACTAGGAAGCGTGAAGTGGGAGATGATGGATGCCCCCAGAGATATTAGTTCACCAAACATTCAACTGGGCTCCACGAGGCACTAGAGGAGTTGGAAAATCCAGGCCTACATGGCTGAGGACTAGGAAGCGTGAAGTGGGTAATGATGGATGCCCCCAGAGATATTAGTTCACCAAACATTCAACTGGGCTCCACGAGGCACTAGAAGAGTTGGAAGATCCAGGCCTACATGGCTGAGGACTGGGAAGTGTGAAGTGGGAGATGATGGATGCCCCCAGAGATATTAGTTCACCAAACATTCAACTGGGCTCCACGAGGCACTAGAAGAGTTGGAAGATCCAGGCCTACATGGCTGAGGACTGGGAAGTGTGAAGTGGGAGATGATGGATGCCCCCAGAGATATTAGTTCACCAAACATTCAACTGGGCTCCACGAGGCACTAGAAGAGTTGGAAGATCCAGGCCTACATGGCTGAGGACTAGGAAGCGTGAAGTGGGAGATGATGGATGCCCCCAGAGATATTAGTTCACCAAACATTCAACTGGGCTCCACGACCCACTAGAAGAGTTGGAAGATCCAGGCCTACATGGCTGAGGACTGGGAAGCGTGAAGTGGGAGATGATGGATGCCCCCAGAGATATTAGTTCACCAAACATTCAACTGGGCTCCACGAGGCACTAGAGGAGTTGGAAGATCCAGGCCTACATGGCTGAGGACTAGGAAGCGTGAAGTGGGAGATGATGGATGCCCCCAGAGATATTAGTTCACCAAACATTCAACTGGGCTCCACGAGGCACTAGAAGAGTTGGAAGATCCAGGCCTACATGGCTGAGGACTGGGAAGCGTGAAGTGGGAGATGATGGATGCCCCCAGAGATATTAGTTCACCAAACATTCAACTGGGCTCCACGAGGCACTAGAAGAGTTGGAAGATCCAGGCATACATGGCTGATGACTGGGAAGCGTGAAGTGGGAGATGATGGATGCCCCCAGAGATATTAGTTCACCAAACATTCAACTGGGCTCAACAAGGCACTAGAGGAGTTGGAATATCCAGGCCTACATGGCTGAGGACTGGGAAGCGTGAAGTGGGAGATGATGGATGCCCCCAGAGATATTAGTTCACCAAACATTCAACTGTGCTCCACGAGGCACTAGAGGAGTTGGAAGATCCAGGCCTACATGGCTGAGGACTGGGAAGCGTGAAGTGGGAGATGATGGATGCCCCCAGAGATATTAGTTCACCAAACATTCAACTGGGCTCCACGAGGCACTAGAGGAGTTGGAAGATCCAGGCCTACATGGCTGAGGACTAGGAAGCATGAAGTGGGAGATGATGGATGCCCCCAGAGATATTAGTTCACCAAACATTCACCTGGGCTCCACGAGGCACTAGAGGAGTTGGAAGATCCCGGCCTACATGGCTGAGGACTATGAAGCGTGAAGTGGGTAATGATGGATGCCCCCAGAGTTATTAGTTCACCAAACATTCAACTGGGCTCCACGAGGCACTAGAGGAGTTGGAAGATCCCGGCCTACATGGCTGAGGACTGGGAAGCGTGAAGTGGGAGATGATGGATGCCCCCAGAGATATTAGTTCACCAAACATTCAACTGGGCTCCACGAGGCACTAGAGGAGTTGGAAGATCCAGGCCTAGATGGCTGAGGACTGGGAAGCGTGAAGTGGGAGATGATGGATGCCCCCAGAGATATTAGTTCACTAAACATTCAACTGGGCTCCACGACCCACTAGAGAAGTTGGAAGATCCAGGCCTAGATGGCTGAGGACTGGGAAGCGTGAAGTGGGAGATGATGGATGCCCCCAGAGATATTAGTTCACCAAACATTCAACTGGGCTCCACGAGGCACTAGAGGAGTTGGAAGATCCAGGCCTAGATGGCTGAGGACTGGGAAGTGTGAAGTGGGAGATGATGGATGCCCCCAGAGATATTAGTTCACCAAACATTCAACTGGGCTCCACGAGGCACTAGAGGAGTTGGAAGATCCAGGCCTAGATGGCTGAGGACTGGGAAGCGTGAAGTGGGAGATGATGGATGCCCCAAGAGATATTAGTTCACCAAACATTCAACTGGGCTCCACGAGGCACTAGAGGAGTTGGAAGATCCAGGCCTAGATGGTTGAGGACTGGGAAGCGTGAAGTGGGAGATGATGGATGCCCCAAAAGATATTAGTTCACCAAACATTCAACTGGGCTCCACGAGGCACTAGAGGAGTTGGAAGATCCAGGCCTAGATGGTTGAGGACTGGGAAGCGTGAAGTGGGAGATGATGGATGCCCCCAGAGATATTAGTTCACCAAACAATCAACTGGGCTCCACGAGGCACTAGAAGAGTTGGAAGATCCAGGCCTACATGGCTGAGGACTAGGAAGCGTGAAGTGGGAGATGATGGATGCCCCCCAGAGATATTAGTTCACCAAACATTCAACTGGGCTCCACGAGGCACTAGAAGAGTTGGAAGATCCAGGCCTACATGGCTGAGGACTAGGAAGCGTGAAGTGGGAGATGATGGATGCCCCCAGAGATATTAGTTCACCAAACATTCAACTGGGCTCCACGAGGCACTAGAGGAGTTGGAAGATCCAGGCCTACATGGCTGAGGACTGGGAAGCGTGAAGTGGGAGATGATGGATGCCCCCAGAGATATTAGTTCACCAAACATTCAACTGGGCTCCACGAGGAACTAGAGGAGTTGGAAGATCCAGGCCTACATGGCTGAGGACTGGGAAGTGTGAAGTGGGAGATGATGGATGCCCCCAGAGATATTAGTTCACCAAACATTCAACTGGGCTCCACGAGGCACTAGAGGAGTTGGAAGATCCAGGCCTACATGGCTGAGGACTGGGAAGCGTGAAGTGGGAGATGATGGATGCCCCCAGAGATATTAGTTCACCAAACATTCAACTGGGCTCCACGAGGCACTAGAGGAGTTGGAAGATCCAGGCCTACATGGCTGAGGACTGGGAAGCGTGAAGTGGGAGATGATGGATGCCCCCAGAGATATTAGTTCACCAAACATTCAACTGGGCTCCACGAGGCACTAGAGGAGTTGGAAGATCCAGGCCTACATGGCTGAGGAGTGGGAAGTGTGAAGTGGGAGATGATGGATGCCCCCAGAGATATTAGTTCACCAAACATTCAACTGGGCTCCACGAGGCACTAGAGGAGTTGGAAGATCCAGGCCTACATGGCTGAGGACTGGGAAGCGTGAAGTGGGAGATGATGGATGCCCCCAGAGATATTAGTTCACCAAACATTCAACTGGGCTCCACGAGGCACTAGAGGAGTTGGAAGATCCAGGCCTACATGGCTGAGGACTGGGAAGCGTGAAGTGGGAGATGATGGATGCCCCCAGAGATATTAGTTCACCAAACATTCAACTGGGCTCCACGAGGCACTAGAGGAGTTGGAAGATCCAGGCCTACATGGCTGAGGACTGGGAAGCGTGAAGTGGGAGATGATGGATGCCCCCAGAGATATTAGTTCACCAAACATTCAACTGGGCTCCACGAGGCACTATAGGAGTTGGAAGATCCAGGCCTACATGGCTGAGGACTAGGAAGCGTGAAGTGGGAGATGATGGATGCCCCCAGAGATATTAGTTCACCAAACATTCAACTGGGCTCCACGAGGCACTAGAGGAGTTGGAAGATCCAGGCCTAGATGGCTGAGGACTGGGAAGTGTGAAGTGGGAGATGATGGATGCCCCCAGAGATATTAGTTCACCAAACATTCAACTGGGCTCCACGAGGCACTAGAGGAGTTGGAAGATCCAGGCCTACATGGCTGAGGACTAGGAAGCGTGAAGTGGGAGATGATGGATGCCCCCAGAGATATTAGTTCACCAAACATTCAACTGGGCTCCACGAGGCACTAGAGGAGTTGGAAGATCCAGGCCTACATGGCTGAGGACTAGGAAGCATGAAGTGGGAGATGATGGATGCCCCCAGAGATATTAGTTCACCAAACATTCACCTGGGCTCCACGAGGCACTAGAGGAGTTGGAAGATCCCGGCCTACATGGCTGAGGACTATGAAGCGTGAAGTGGGTAATGATGGATGCCCCCAGAGTTATTAGTTCACCAAACATTCAACTGGGCTCCACGAGGCACTAGAGGAGTTGGAAGATCCCGGCCTACATGGCTGAGGACTGGGAAGCGTGAAGTGGGAGATGATGGATGCCCCCAGAGATATTAGTTCACCAAACATTCAACTGGGCTCCACGAGGCACTAGAGGAGTTGGAAGATCCAGGCCTAGATGGCTGAGGACTGGGAAGCGTGAAGTGGGAGATGATGGATGCCCCCAGAGATATTAGTTCACTAAACATTCAACTGGGCTCCACGACCCACTAGAGAAGTTGGAAGATCCAGGCCTAGATGGCTGAGGACTGGGAAGCGTGAAGTGGGAGATGATGGATGCCCCCAGAGATATTAGTTCACCAAACATTCAACTGGGCTCCACGAGGCACTAGAGGAGTTGGAAGATCCAGGCCTAGATGGCTGAGGACTGGGAAGTGTGAAGTGGGAGATGATGGATGCCCCCAGAGATATTAGTTCACCAAACATTCAACTGGGCTCCACGAGGCACTAGAGGAGTTGGAAGATCCAGGCCTAGATGGCTGAGGACTGGGAAGCGTGAAGTGGGAGATGATGGATGCCCCAAGAGATATTAGTTCACCAAACATTCAACTGGGCTCCACGAGGCACTAGAGGAGTTGGAAGATCCAGGCCTAGATGGTTGAGGACTGGGAAGCGTGAAGTGGGAGATGATGGATGCCCCAAAAGATATTAGTTCACCAAACATTCAACTGGGCTCCACGAGGCACTAGAGGAGTTGGAAGATCCAGGCCTAGATGGTTGAGGACTGGGAAGCGTGAAGTGGGAGATGATGGATGCCCCCAGAGATATTAGTTCACCAAACAATCAACTGGGCTCCAAGAGGCACTAGAAGAGTTGGAAGATCCAGGCCTACATGGCTGAGGACTAGGAAGCGTGAAGTGGGAGATGATGGATGCCCCCCAGAGATATTAGTTCACCAAACATTCAACTGGGCTCCACGAGGCACTAGAAGAGTTGGAAGATCCAGGCCTACATGGCTGAGGACTAGGAAGCGTGAAGTGGGAGATGATGGATGCCCCCCAGAGATATTAGTTCACCAAACATTCAACTGGGCTCCACGAGGCACTAGAAGAGTTGGAAGATCCAGGCCTACATGGCTGAGGACTAGGAAGCGTGAAGTGGGAGATGATGGATGCCCCCAGAGATATTAGTTCACCAAACATTCAACTGGGCTCCACGAGGCACTAGAGGAGTTGGAAGATCCAGGCCTACATGGCTGAGGACTGGGAAGCGTGAAGTGGGAGATGATGGATGCCCCCAGAGATATTAGTTCACCAAACATTCAACTGGGCTCCACGAGGAACTAGAGGAGTTGGAAGATCCAGGCCTACATGGCTGAGGACTGGGAAGTGTGAAGTGGGAGATGATGGATGCCCCCAGAGATATTAGTTCACCAAACATTCAACTGGGCTCCACGAGGCACTAGAGGAGTTGGAAGATCCAGGCCTACATGGCTGAGGACTGGGAAGCGTGAAGTGGGAGATGATGGATGCCCCCAGAGATATTAGTTCACCAAACATTCAACTGGGCTCCACGAGGCACTAGAAGAGTTGGAAGATCCAGGCCTACATGGCTGAGGACTGGGAAGTGTGAAGTGGGAGATGATGGATGCCCCCAGAGATATTAGTTCACCAAACATTCAACTGGGCTCCACGAGGCACTAGAAGAGTTGGAAGATCCAGGCCTACATGGCTGAGGACTAGGAAGCGTGAAGTGGGAGATGATGGATGCCCCCAGAGATATTAGTTCACCAAACATTCAACTGGGCTCCACGAGGCACTAGAAGAGTTGGAAGATCCAGGCCTACATGGCTGAGGACTGGGAAGCGTGAAGTGGGAGATGATGGATGCCCCCAGAGATATTAGTTCACCAAACATTCAACTGGGCTCCACGAGGCACTAGAAGAGTTGGAAGATCCAGGCCTACATGGCTGAGGACTGGGAAGCGTGAAGTGGGAGATGATGGATGCCCCAAAAGATATTAGTTCACCAAACATTCAACTGGGCTCCACGAGGCACTAGAGGAGTTGGAAGATCCAGGCCTAGATGGTTGAGGACTGGGAAGCGTGAAGTGGGAGATGATGGATGCCCCCAATGATATTAGTTCACCAAACATTCAACTGGGCTCCACGAGGCACTAGAAGAGTTGGAAGATCCAGGCCTACAGGGCTGAGGACTAGGAAGCGTGAAGTGGGAGATGATGGATGCCCCCAGAGATATTAGTTCACCAAACATTCAACTGGGCTCCCCGAGGCACTAGAGGCGTTGGAAGATCCAGGCCTACATGGCTGAGGACTAGGAAGCGTGAAGTGGGTAATGATGGATGCCCCCAGAGATATTAGTTCACCAAACATTCAACTGGGCTCCACGAGGCACTAGAGGAGTTGGAAGATCCAGGCCTACATGGCTGAGGACTGGGAAGCGTGAAGTGGGAGATGATGGATGCCCCCAGAGATATTAGTTCACCAAACATTCAACTGGGCTCCACGAGGCACTAGAGGAGTTGGAAGATCCAGGCCTACATGGTTGAGGACTGGGAAGCGTGAAGTGGGAGATGATGGATGCCCCCAGAGATATTAGTTCACCAAACATTCAACTGGGCTCCACGAGGCACTAGAGGAGTTGGAAGATCCAGGCCTACATGGCTGAGGACTGGGAAGCGTGAAGTGGGAGATGATGGATGCCCCCAGAGATATTAGTTCACCAAACATTCAACTGGGCTCCACGAGGCACTAGAGGAGTTGGAAGATCCAGGCCTACATGGCTGAGGACTGGGAAGCGTGAAGTGGGAGATGATGGATGCCCCCAGAGATATTAGTTCACCAAACATTCAACTGGGCTCCACGAGGCACTAGAGGAGTTGGAAGATCCAGGCCTACATGGCTGAGGACTGGGAAGCGTGAAGTGGGAGATGATGGATGCCCCCAGAGATATTAGTTCACCAAACATTCAACTGGGCTCCACGAGGCACTAGAGGAGTTGGAAGATCCAGGCCTACATGGCTGAGGACTGGGAAGTGTGAAGTGGGAGATGATGGATGCCCCCAGAGATATTAGTTCACCAAACATTCAACTGGGCTCCACGAGGCACTAGAGGAGTTGGAAGATCCAGGCCTACATGGCTAAGGACTGGGAAGTGTGAAGTGGGAGATGATGGATGCCCCCAGAGATATTAGTTCACCAAACATTCAACTGGGCTCCACGAGGCACTAGAGGAGTTGGAAGATCCAGGCCTAGATGGCTGAGGACTGGGAAGCGTGAAGTGGGAGATGATGGATGCCCCCAGAGATATTAGTTCACCAAACATTCAACTGGGCTCCACGAGGCACTAGAAGAGTTGGAAGATCCAGGCCTACATGGCTGAGGACTAGGAAGCGTGAAGTGGGAGATGATGGATGCCCCCAGAGATATTAGTTCACCAAACATTCAACTGGGCTCCACGAGGCACTAGAAGAGTTGGAAGATCCAGGCCTACATGGCTGAGGACTGGGAAGCGTGAAGTGGGAGATGATGGATGCCCCCAGAGATATTAGTTCACCAAACATTCAACTGGGCTCCACGAGGCACTAGAGGAGTTGGAAGATCCAGGCCTACATGGCTGAGGACTGGGAAGCGTGAAGTGGGAGATGATGGATGCCCCCAGAGATATTAGTTCACCAAACATTCAACTGGGCTCCACGAGGCACTAGAGGAGTTGGAATATCCAGGCCTACATGGCTGAGGACTGGGAAGCGTGAAGTGGGAGATGATGGATGCCCCCAGAGATATTAGTTCACCAAACATTCAACTGGGCTCCACGAGGCACTAGAGGAGTTGGAAGATCCAGGCCTACATGGCTGAGGACTGGGAAGTGTGAAGTGGGAGATGATGGATGCCCCCAGAGATATTAGTTCACCAAACATTCAACTGGGCTCCACGAGGCACTAGAAGAGTTGGAAGATCCCGGCCTACATGGCTGAGGACTAGGAAGCGTGAAGTGGGAGATGATGGATGCCCCCAGAGATATTAGTTCACCAAACATTCAACTGGGCTCCAAGGGGCACTAGAAGAGTTGGAAGATCCAGGCCTACATGGCTGAGGACTGGGAAGTGTGAAGTGGGAGATGATGGATGCCCCCAGAGATATTAGTTCACCAAACATTCAACTGGGCTCCACGAGGAACTAGAGGAGTTGGAAGATCCAGGCCTACATGGCTGAGGACTGGGAAGTGTGAAGTGGGAGATGATGGATGCCCCCAGAGATATTAGTTCACCAAACATTCAACTGGGCTCCACGAGGCACTAGAGGAGTTGGAAGATCCAGGCCTACATGGCTGAGGACTGGGAAGCGTGAAATGGGAGATGATGGATGCCCCCAGAGATATTAGTTCACCAAACATTCAACTGGGCTCCACGACCCACTAGAGGAGTTGGAAGATCCAGGCCTAGATGGCTGAGGACTGGGAAGCGTGAAGTGGGAGATGATGAATGCCCAAAGAGAGATTAGTTCACCAAACTTTCAACTGGGCTCCACGACCCACTAGAGGAGTTGGAAAATCCAGGCCTACATGGCTGAGGACTAGGAAGCGTGAAGTGGGAGATGATGAATGCCCAAAGAGAGATTAGTTCACCAAACTTTCAACTGGGCTCCACGACCCACTAGAGGAGTTGGAAGATCCAGGCCTAGATGGCAGAGGACTGGGAAGCGTGAAGTGGGAGATGATGGATGCCCCCAGAGATATTAGTTCACCAAACATTCAACTGGGCTCCACGACCCACTAGAGGAGTTGGAAGATCCAGGCCTAGATGGCTGAGGACTGGGAAGCGTGAAGTGGGAGATGATGAATGCCCAAAGAGAGATTAGTTCACCAAACATTCAACTGGGCTCCACGAGGCACTAGAGGAGTTGGAAAATCCAGGCCTACATGGCTGAGGACTAGGAAGCGTGAAGTGGGAGATGATGAATGCCCAAAGAGAGATTAGTTCACCAAACTTTCAACTGGGCTCCACGACCCACTAGAGGAGTTGGAAGATCCAGGCCTAGATGGCTGAGGACTGGGAAGCGTGAAGTGGGAGATGATGGATGCCCCCAGAGATATTAGTTCACCAAACATTCAACTGGGCTCCACGAGGCACTAGAAGAGTTGGAAGATCCAGGCCTACATGGCTGAGGACTAGGAAGCGTGAAGTGGGAGATGATGAATGCCCAAAGAGAGATTAGTTCACCAAACTTTTAACTGGGCTCCACGACCCACTAGAGGAGTTGGAAAATCCAGGCCTACATGGCTGAGGACTAGGAAGCGTGAAGTGGGAGATGATGAATGCCCAAAGAGAGATTAGTTCACCAAACATTCAACTGGGCTCCACGACCCACTAGAGGAGTTGGAAAATCCAGGGCTACATGGCTGAGGACTGGGAAGCGTGAAGTGGGAGATGATGGATGCCCAAAGAGAGATTAGTTCACGAAACATTCAACTGGGCTCCACGAGGCACTAGAAGAGTTGGAAGATCCAGGCCTACATGGCTGAGGACTAGGAAGCGTGAAGTGGGAGATGATGGATGCCCCCAGAGATATTAGTTCACCAAACATTCAACTGGGCTCCACGAGGCACTAGAAGAGTTGGAAGATCCAGGCCTACATGGCTGAGGACTAGGAAGCGTGAAGTGGGAGATGATGGATGCCCCCAGAGATATTAGTTCACCAAACATTCAACTGGGCTCCACGAGGCACTAGAAGAGTTGGAAGTTCCAGGCCTACATGGCTGAGGACTAGGAAGCGTGAAGTGGGAGATGATGGATGCCCCCATAGATATTAGTTCACCAAACATTCAACTGGGCTCCACGAGGCACTAGAAGAGTTGGAAGATCCAGGCCTACATGGCTGAGGACTAGGAAGCGTGAAGTGGGAGATGATGGATGCCCCCAGAGAGATTAGTTCACCAAACATTCAACTGGGCTCCACGAGGCACTAGAGGAGTTGGAAGATCCAGGCCTACATGGCTGAGGACTAGGAAGCGTGAAGTGGGAGATGATGGATGCCCCCAGAGATATTAGTTCACCAAACATTCAACTGGGCTCCACGAGGCACTAGAGGAGTTGGAAGATCCAGGCCTACATGGCTGAGGACTGAGAAGCGTGAAGTGGGAGATGATGGATGCCCCCAGAGATATTAGTTCACCAAACATTCAACTGGGCTCCACGAGGCACTAGAGGAGTTGGAAGATCCAGGCCTACATGGCTGAGGACTGGGAAGCGTGAAGTGGGAGATGATGGATGCCCCCAGAGATATTAGTTCACCAAACATTCAACTGGGCTCCACGAGGCACTAGAGGAGTTGGAAGATCCAGGCCTACATGGCTGAGGACTAGGAAGCGTGAAGTGGGAGATGATGGATGCCCCCAGAGATATTAATTCACCAAACATTCAACTGGGCTCCACGAGGCACTAGAGGAGTTGGAAGATCCAGGCCTACATGGCTGAGGACTAGGAAGCGTGAAGTGGGAGATGATGGATGCCCCCAGAGATATTAGTTCACCAAACATTCAACTGGGCTCCACGAGGCACTAGAGGAGTTGGAAAATCTAGGCCTACATGGCTGAGGACTATGAAGCGTGAAGTGGGTGATGATGGATGCCCCCAGAGATATTAGTTCACCAAACATTCAACTTGGCTCCACGAGGCACTAGAGGAGTTGGAAGATCCAGGCCTAGATGGCTGAGGACTGGGAAGCGTGAAGTGGGAGATGATGGATGCCCCCAGAGATATTAGTTCACCAAACATTCAACTGGGCCCCACGAGGCACTAGAGGAGTTGGAAGATCCAGGCCTACATGGCTGAGGACTAGGAAGCGTGAAGTGGGAGATGATGGATGCCCCCAGAGATATTAGTTCACCAAACATTCAACTGGGCTCCACGAGGCACTAGAGGAGTTGGAAGATCCAGGCCTAGATGGCTGAGGACTGGGAAGCGTGAAGTGGGAGATGATGGATGCCCCCAGAGATATTAATTCACCAAACATTCAACTGGGCTCCACGAGGCACTAGAGGAGTTGGAAGATCCAGGCCTAGATGGCTGAGGACTAGGAAGCGTGAAGTGGGAGATGATGGATGCCCCCAGAGATATTAGTTCACCAAACATTCAACTGGGCTCCACGAGGCACTAGAGGAGTTGGAAGATCCAGGCCTACATGGCTGAGGACTAGGAAGCGTGAAGTGGGAGATGATGGATGCCCCCAGAGATATTAGTTCACCAAACATTCAACTGGGCTCCACGAGGCACTAGAGGAGTTGGAAGATCCAGGCCTACATGGCTGAGGACTATGAAGCGTGAAGTGGGAGATGATGGATGCCCCCAGAGATATTAGTTCACCAAACATTCAACTGGGCTCCACGAGGCACTAGAGGAGTTGGAAGATCCAGGCCTAGATGGCTGAGGACTGGGAAGCGTGAAGTGGGAGATGATGGATGCCCCCAGAGATATTAATTCACCAAACATTCAACTGGGCTCCACGAGGCACTAGAGGAGTTGGAAGATCCAGGCCTAGATGGCTGAGGACTGGGAAGCGTGAAGTGGGAGATGATGGATGCCCCCAGAGATATTAATTCACCAAACATTCAACTGGGCTCCACGAGGCACTAGAGGAGTTGGAAGATCCAGGCCTACATGGCTGAGGACTGGGAAGCGTGAAGTGGGAGATGATGGATGCCCCCAGAGATATTAATTCACCAAACATTCAACTGGGCTCCACGAGGCACTAGAGGAGTTGGAAGATCCAGGCCTACATGGCTGAGGACTGGGAAGCGTGAAGTGGGAGATGATGGATGCCCCCAGAGATATTAGTTCACCAAACATTCAACTGGGCTCCACGAGGCACTAGAGGAGTTGGAAGATCCAGGCCTACATGGCTGAGGACTAGGAAGCGTGAAGTGGGAGATGATGGATGCCCCCAGAGATATTAGTTCACCAAACATTCAACTGGGCTCCACGAGGCACTAGAGGAGTTGGAAAATCCAGGCCTACATGGCTGAGGACTATGAAGCGTGAAGTGGGTGATGATGGATGCCCCCAGAGATATTAGTTCACCAAACATTCAACTGGGCTCCACGAGGCACTAGAGGAGTTGGAAGATCCAGGCCTAGATGGCTGAGGACTAGGAAGCGTGAAGTGGGAGATGATGGATGCCCCCAGAGATATTAGTTCACCAAACATTCAACTGGGCTCCACGAGGCACTAGAGGAGTTGGAAAATCCAGGCCTACATGGCTGAGGACTATGAAGCGTGAAGTGGGTGATGATGGATGCCCCCAGAGATATTAGTTCACCAAACATTCAACTGGGCTCCACGAGGCACTAGAGGAGTTGGAAGATCCAGGCCTACATGGCTGAGGACTGGGAAGCGTGAAGTGGGAGATGATGGATGCCCCCAGAGATATTAGTTCACCAAACATTCAACTGGGCTCCACGAGGCACTAGAGGAGTTGGAAGATCCAGGCCTACATGGCTGAGGACTAGGAAGCGTGAAGTGGGAGATGATGGATGCCCCCAGAGATATTAGTTCACCAAACATTCAACTGGGCTCCACGAGGCACTAGAGGAGTTGGAAGATCCAGGCCTACATGGCTGAGGACTAGGAAGCGTGAAGTGGGAGATGATGGATGCCCCCAGAGATATTAGTTCACCAAACATTCAACTGGGCTCCACGAGGCACTAGAGGAGTTGGAAGATCCAGGCCTACATGGCTGAGGACTAGGAAGCGTGAAGTGGGAGATGATGGATGCCCCCAGAGATATTAGTTCACCAAACATTCAACTGGGCTCCACGAGGCACTAGAGGAGTTGGAAGATCCAGGCCTACATGGCTGAGGACTAGGAAGCGTGAAGTGGGAGATGATGGATGCCCCCAGAGATATTAGTTCACCAAACATTCAACTGGGCTCCACGAGGCACTAGAAGAGTTGGAAGATCCAGGCCTACAGGGCTGAGGACTAGGAAGCGTGAAGTGGGAGATGATGGATGCCCCCAGAGATATTAGTTCACCAAACATTCAACTGGGCTCCACGAGGCACTAGAAGAGTTGGAAGATCCAGGCCTACAGGGCTGAGGACTAGGAAGCGTGAAGTGGGAGATGATGGATGCCCCAGAGATATTAGTTCACCAAACATTCAACTGGGCTCCCCGAGGCACTAGAGGCGTTGGAAGATCCAGGCCTACATGGCTGAGGACTGGGAAGCGTGAAGTGGGAGATGATGGATGCCCCCAGAGATATTAGTTCACCAAACATTCAACTGGGCTCCACGAGGCACTAGAGGAGTTGGAAGATCCAGGCCTACATGGCTGAGGACTGGGAAGCGTGAAGTGGGAGATGATGGATGCCCCCAGAGATATTAGTTCACCAAACATTCAACTGGGCTCCACGAGGCACTAGAGGAGTTGGAAGATCCAGGCCTACATGGCTGAGGACTGGGAAGCGTGAAGTGGGAGATGATGGATGCCCCCAGAGATATTAGTTCACCAAACATTCAACTGGGCTCCACGAGGCACTAGAGGAGTTGGAAGATCCAGGCCTACATGGCTGAGGACTGGGAAGCGTGAAGTGGGAGATGATGGATGCCCCCAGAGATATTAGTTCACCAAACATTCAACTGGGCTCCACGAGGCACTAGAGGAGTTGGAAGATCCAGGCCTACATGGCTGAGGACTAGGAAGCGTGAAGTGGGAGATGATGGATGCCCCCAGAGATATTAGTTCACCAAACATTCAACTGGGCTCCACGAGGCACTAGAGGAGTTGGAAGATCCAGGCCTACATGGCTGAGGACTGGGAAGCGTGAAGTGGGAGATGATGGATGCCCCCAGAGATATTAGTTCACCAAACATTCAACTGGGCTCCACGAGGCACTAGAGGAGTTGGAAGATCCAGGCCTACATGGCTGAGGACTGGGAAGCGTGAAGTGGGAGATGATGGATGCCCCCAGAGATATTAGTTCACCAAACATTCAACTGGGCTCCACGAGGCACTAGAGGAGTTGGAAGATCCAGGCCTACATGGCTGAGGACTGGGAAGCGTGAAGTGGGAGATGATGGATGCCCCCAGAGATATTAGTTCACCAAACATTCAACTGGGCTCCACGAGGCACTAGAGGAGTTGGAAGATCCAGGCCTACATGGCTGAGGACTGGGAAGCGTGAAGTGGGAGATGATGGATGCCCCCAGAGATATTAGTTCACCAAACATTCAACTGGGCTCCACGAGGCACTAGAGGAGTTGGAAGATCCAGGCCTACATGGCTGAGGACTGGGAAGCGTGAAGTGGGAGATGATGGATGCCCCCAGAGATATTAGTTCACCAAACATTCAACTGGGCTCCACGAGGCACTAGAGGAGTTGGAAGATCCAGGCCTACATGGCTGAGGACTGGGAAGCGTGAAGTGGGAGATGATGGATGCCCCCAGAGATATTAGTTCACCAAACATTCAACTGGGCTCCACGAGGCACTAGAGGAGTTGGAAGATCCAGGCCTACATGGCTGAGGACTGGGAAGCGTGAAGTGGGAGATGATGGATGCCCCCAGAGATATTAGTTCACCAAACATTCAACTGGGCTCCACGAGGCACTAGAGGAGTTGGAAGATCCAGGCCTACATGGCTGAGGACTGGGAAGCGTGAAGTGGGAGATGATGGATGCCCCCAGAGATATTAGTTCACCAAACATTCAACTGGGCTCCACGAGGCACTAGAGGAGTTGGAAGATCCAGGCCTACATGGCTGAGGACTGGGAAGCGTGAAGTGGGAGATGATGGATGCCCCCAGAGATATTAGTTCACCAAACATTCAACTGGGCTCCACGAGGC
>NC_090734.1:156629134-156634134 GCF_036898095.1 Palaemon carinicauda
AAAGAAGGAAAAGGATGCATTTACAACAAAAAATGTAGATATATGCATCCTGCAACCATGAATGAAAGTAAGAAAACTCAGCAAACTGAAAAGAAAAATGAAAGCAAAAAAGAAACAAAAAAAGAAACAAAAAAGCAGGCCGTGTATAAACCGCGCTTTGAACCAAGAGCCCCAAGATATGAGGGCTTTCAACCCAAACCTGCACATTTAGAGCCCAACTACAAAGAATGCATCTATAATGCCAGGGGCTGGTGCAGATATGGGGACAGTTGCAGGTATACACACACAAATAAATATGAAGGCGAAAGAGCAAATATAATAGAAAAGTTGGATTTTTTAATGGCAGAATTCCGGGAAATGAAGAAAAGAACATCATATCAGAACAGGAAGGAAGCATGGGAGAATCCATATTATTACCAATATTAAATAATGGAAATGAGACACAAACCATAATAGTGATGAATGCACAGGGTTTAGTCACGAGTAACTCTAAAAGGAAAATAGAGTTCCTAGAAGAACTAACCCAAATTGAAAAAATAGATATATTAAATATAAGTGAAACATGGTATTCCCAAGAGACTGGCAGTGATGACCAGATAAAGGGTTTCCAAACTTATAGATCAGACAGAAAAAATAGGAATCAAGGGGGAACCGCAATATATGGAAGAGACATAAATCAAGGAAAAGTATGTGAAAAATACAGCAACACAGAATGTGAATTGATTGCGGTAGAATTTGAATTTGAAAAACTAATGAATATTGTAGTTTACAGACCCCCAAACACTAAGGAGTTTGACATAATAATAGAAAAAATAGATGATATATGTAGAAACCATAAAGACTGGAATATACTCCTATCCGGAGATTTTAACTTTCCTTTCGTGGATTGGAAAGAACGGATAGAAGAAAGTGGTTGTATGTATACATATAAAAAAGATAGTAATAGTAGCGCAGAAGATAAGAGGCAATTTGAAAAGCTTCAAGATATGCTATTAGAACATAATATGCAACAAATAAACCACATTCCAACAAGAAAGGAAAATGTCCTAGATCTAGTATTTGTGAATGAGGTGAATTATGTTAAAGAAATAATAGTGTATAACACGGGAATTTCAGACCACAATGTCATAGAATTGATAGTTCATTCCAAAGCAAGTGATCACAGAATTAATAAAAGCACAAAACTTTGGGAAGGATATGGAAAATATAACTTTTACAGTAAGAATATAAAATGGTCAGAAATAAATGAAGAACTGAATAAAGAATGGAAAAATGTATTTATAAGTGATAATATACAGGTAAATACGGATATACTGTACAAAATACTGGAGAAAATTGTTGAAAAATATGTACCGAAAAAAAACAATAAACAAAAGACGTGCATACCAAGAGACAGAAGGATCTTATTTCAGAAAATTAAAAAGTGGAAGAAAAATCTTGCAAAAGAAAAAAATGTGTGGAAAATGAGGGAAATAAAATGTAAGATAGAAAATGCAGAACAAAAGATTATACAGTCGAAAGAAAATGAAAAAAGGGACTTAGAAGAAAGGACACTTCAAAATATAAAAAGAAACCCCAAAGTACTTTACTCCTATGCAAAAAAGATGAATAAAAGGAGAATAGAAATAGGCCCTCTAAGAATTGAAGGACGGCTAACGAATGAAAAAAAGGAAATATGCAACATATTAGCAGAAAAATATGAGAGTGAGTTCACGCCAAGAATTGCGAATGAGAATAATGAAACAGAAATGAGAGAAGAAAATGTTGAATATCTAACGGATATAGATATTAATGAAGCAGATATTGTCACGGCTATAAACGAAATTAAAAATGGATCGGCAGCCGGACCAGATGGAATTCCAGCGATTTTGTTAAAAAAAACTGCAAACACTATCGCGAAGCCACTTGCAATACTGCTAAGACAGAGTATAGATATGAGCGAGATATATGTTAAACATAAATTAGCTTATATAACCCCTATCTTCAAAAGTGGATCAAGACTAGAGGCAAGCAATTATAGACCTGTTAGTCTAACATCACATATTATGAAAGTGTATGAGAGGGTAATAAAAAAGAAAATAATGAACCATTTGGTCAAAAATAATTTGTTTAATATGGGTCAACACGGTTTCGTACCTGGAAAAAGTACACAGACCCAACTGATAGCTCACTATGAAAACATATACAATAATATGATAAATGAAAAAGACACAGATGTGATCTATCTAGATTTTGCAAAAGCCTTTGACAAGGTAGACCATAACATATTGGAGAAAAAAATGAGAAAGCATAATATTGTGGGAAAGATAGGAAAATGGGTAAAAGAATTCCTGCAAAACAGAAAACAGATAGTGGTTGCAAATGACGAGAAATCAGATGAAGCCCAGGTAATATCTGGTGTGCCCCAAGGTACGGTATTAGCTGCACTGCTATTTGTTATTATGATCTCAGACATAGACTGTGATGTTGAAAACTCCGTAGTGAGAAGTTTCGCCGATGACACAAGAATAAGTAGAGAAATTACTTGTGATGAAGATAGGAACTCACTACAAAGAGATCTAAACAAAATATATGAATGGGCGGAGATAAATAGGATGGTATTTAACTCCGATAAATTCGAATCAATAAATTATGGAAACAGAGAAGGAATGGTGTATGCATACAAGGGATCTAATAATGAGACAATCACAAACAAGGAAGCAATTAAAGACCTTGGTGTAATTTTAAATAGGAATATGTTATGCAACGACCAAATAGCAACACTGTTGGCTAAATGTAAAGCAAAAATGGGAATGTTATTCAGACACTTTCAAACAAGAAAAGCTGAACACATGATTATGCTTTACAAAACTTATGTGCGTAGTACACTCGAGTACTGCAATGTGATATGGTACCCACACTACCAAAAGGATATTGCGCAAATAGAGAGTGTACAAAGGTCCTATACTGCTAGAATAGAAGAAGTTAAGGACCTTGATTACTGGGAAAGACTGCAATTTTTAAAACTATACAGTCTAGAAAGGAGAAGAGAACGCTACATGATAATACAAGCATGGAAGCAAATAGAAGGAATTGCTGAAAACATCATGGAGCTTAAAGTATCAGAAAGAGCAAGCCGAGGTAGATTAATAGTGCCAAAAAGCATTCCAGGTAAACTGAGAAAGGCGCACAGGACATTAATCCACTACGCACCAGCATCGATAATGCAGCGACTATTTAATGTGCTGCCAGCTCATCTAAGAAACATATCAGGAGTGAGCGTAGATGCATTTAAAAATCAGCTCGATAAATACCTAAGATGCATCCCAGACCATCCAAGACTGGAAGATGCAAAATACACCGGAAGATGTATTAGCAACTCTCTGGTGGATATACGAGGTGCCTCACACTGAGGGACCTGGGGGAACCCAAACAAAAAATAAGGCAATAAGGTAAGGCTCTCTCTGAGGTGACACGATAGTATGAATGGTAAAATCTCTCTCTCTCTCTCTCTCTCTCTCTCTGAGGTGACACGATAGTATGAATGGTAAAATCTCTCTCTCTCTCTCTTCTCTCTCTCTCTGAGGTGACACGATAGTATGAATGGTAAAATCTCTCTCTCTCTCTCTCTCAAGGCGGTGACACGATAGTATGAATGGTAAAATCTCTCTCTCTCTCTCTCTCTCTCTCTCTGAGGTGACACGATAGTATGAATGGTAAAATCTCTCTCTCTCTCTCTCTCTCTGAGGTGACACGATAGTATGAATGGTAAAATCTCTCTCTCTCTCTCTTCTCTCTCTCTCTGAGGTGACACGATAGTATGAATGGTAAAATCTCTCTCTCTCTCTCTCTGAGGTGACACGATAGTATGAATGGTAAAATCTCTCTCTCTCTCTCTCTCTCTCTCTCTCTCTCTCTCAAGGCGGTGACACGATAGTATGAATGGTAAAATCTCTCTCTCTCTCTCTCTGAGGTGACACGATAGTATGAATGGTAAAATCTCTCTCTCTCTCTCTCTCTCTCTCAAGGCGGTGACACGATAGTATGAATGGTAAAATCTCTCTCTCTCTCTCTCTCTCTCAAGGCGGTGACACGATAGTATGAATGGTAAAATCTCTCTCTCTCTCTCTCTCTCTCTCTCTGCGGTGACACGATAGTATGAATGGTAAAATCTCTCTCTCTCTCTCTCTCTCTCTCTCAAGGCGGTGACACGATAGTATGAAAGGTAAAATTCTCTCTCTCTCTCTCTCTCTCTCTCTCTCTGCGGTGACACGATAGTATGAATGGTAAAATCTCTCTCTCTCTCTCTCTCTCTCTCTCTCAAGGCGGTGACACGATAGTATGAATGGTAAAATCTCTCTCTCTCTCTTTCTCTCAAGGCGGTGACACGATTGTATGAAAGGTAAAATTCTCTCTCTCTCTCTCTCTCTGCGGTGACACGATAGTATGAATGGTAAAATCTCTCTCTCTCTCTCTCTCTCTCAAGGCGGTGACACGATAGTATGAATGGTAAAATCTCTCTCTCTCTCTCTCTCTCAAGGCGGTGACACGATAGTATGAAAGGTAAAATTCTCTCTCTCTCTCTCTCTCTCTCTCTCTCTCTCTCTGCGGTGACACGATAGTATGAATGGTAAAATCTCTCTCTTTCTCTCTCTCTCAAGGCGGTGACACGATAGTATGAAAGGTAAAATTCTCTCTCTCTCTGCGGTGACACGATAGTATGAATGGTAAAATCTCTCTCTCTCTCTCTCTCTCAAGGCGGTGACACGATAGTATGAATGGTAAAATCTCTCTCTCTCTCTCTCTCAAGGCGGTGACACGATAGTATGAAAGGTAAAATTCTCTCTCTCTCTCTCTCTCTCTCTCTCTGCGGTGACACGATAGTATGAATGGTAAAATCTCTCTCTCTCTCTCTCTCTCTCTCTCGGCGGTGACACGATAGTATGAAAGGTAAAATTCTCTCTCTCTCTCTGCGGTGACACGATAGTATGAAAGGTAAAATTCTCTCTCTCTCTCTCTCT
>NC_090734.1:156639134-156644134 GCF_036898095.1 Palaemon carinicauda
TAAGAGAGATTACTCGAGTGCCATATGTGGATGAGATCATGATGAGGGGTAGATGGAGATGGTTTGAGCATGCTCTTCGCACTCCCCAAGAGTTCATCAAACTTTCAACTAGACTCCACAAGGCACTAGAAGAGTTGGAAGACACAGGAATACATGGCTGAGGACTATGAAGAGCGAAGTAGATGATGATGATAGTGAGATATATATATATATATATATATATATATATATATATATATATATATATATATATATATATATATATACATATATATTCCCTTTCTGAGTGGGGACACAATGTGGTGGAAGGGTTTACGTGTCGCCATGATCAGCTAAGCTGCACTAGTCAGGGCCACCCATACTAGGTTGGTTTGCTGTGAGCAATCAAAAAAAGAAGTCTCCCACCATCACCAATCCGCAGTGATCAGCGTGGCGATGCAAATGGCCAAACTCCAGACATGACTAAGGACATATCTGAGGCCTTTGTCCTGCAGTGCATTAGAAACGGCTGCATTTGTTGTTGTTGTTGTTATTGTTGTTGTTGTGTATATATATTATATAATATATATATATATATATATATATATATATAATATATATATATATATATATATATACAAATTTCATGGTATGGATAGGGAAAGAGTTGTTCAAATTGTCCTTTTTTATTATTCCCAACGTTTCGTGATTCTTAATCACATTGTCCAGGGCTAAAAATAAAACATATACAAAAGAATTAAGAAACAGTTAAATTTTTTTTTTTTTTTTTTTTTTACAAATTCATTCAAACTATAAAAAACAGTTGAAATTTAAATGAAAATTTTAACAAAGACCGAATAACTGTTTTTAACTATTCTAATTATGTTTTATCTAAAAGAGAAGAGTTTCTGTTGTCGTTGGGTTTGGATTTCTGTCTTCCAAACTTCAGACCTAATTACTCTAAGTTTTTTCTACCTCTAGAGTCACTATTTCAAGGCTTAAATCTCTGCCCTTTGACATGAATCTTGGTAACCTGCAATCCAAACTATATGAAATATCACATGCTGCATTTGGGAAACTAAAAACCAGGTGGACACCCTTTTTTAAGAAAACAGATTTTGATATATTGAGGACTCTTGCCAATAGAGATAATCTTATCATTACTAGACCGGATAAAGGCAAAGGAAATTGTCATTTTAGATAAGGAGGAATATGTGGGAAAAATGGAAAGTATTTTAAATGATGAATCTAAATTTCTGAAAATTGGTGAGCCTAATTTTAATAATATTTTTAAAACCGAGGATAGAATTAATAGATTTTTAAAGACTCTTAAAAATGAAAAATCCATAACTGAAACTACCTACCAAAATTTGTTCTGTTCGGGGTCTTCCTATGGCATCTTATATGGTTTACCCAAAAATCCATAAGCCCAATGTTCCACTGAGACCTATCTTATCGTCTTTTAATACCCCTAATTACAAACTAGCTAAGTTCCTCGTTCCCTTACTGGAACCTTTAACAAAAAACACCTTTTCTCTAAATAACTCCTATGCATTTAAAGAGGCCATAATTTCTCAAGACTCAGATCTTTTTCATGACGAGTCTTGATGTTGAGTCTTTATTCACTAATGTACCTGTGGAAGAAACTATCAATATTATTTTAACCAAATTATTTTCTGAACCTAATACCACTTTTAATGATTTTAATCGCACGTCTTTTAAAAAACTTTTGGAGCTAGCGGTGCTGGACACCGCTTTCGTTTTTAATGGTAATTTGTAACAAACAACTTGATAGGATGGCTATGGGTTCCCCCTTGGGACCCACCTTTGCTAATATTTTCATGTGCTCCCTGGAGGAGACCATGCTGGAAAATTGCCCTTTAAGTTATCATCCCTTGTTTTATGTTAGGTATGTTGATGATACCTTTGCTCTATTCAGAGATGAGTTCGGCGCTGAATCGTTCCTTGACTTTGCCAACTCACAACATGAAAACATATCATTCACCGTAGAAAAGGAGGAAGATAACAAACTCCCCTTTTTAGATGTGTTGGTGTCTAGAAATAGAGAAGGTTTTAGTACCACGATTTTTAGAAAAAAGACGTTCACTGGGTTAGGTTCAAACTTTTATAGCTCTTGTTTTTATAATTTTAAAACTAATTCTATTTTTACTCTTCTCCACAGAGCATTCCTTTTGACCTCTAGTTGGGAATCTTTCCATATTGAAATTATTTATTTATGTGAATATTTTAAGAAAAACTGTTTCCCCACCAAAATATTTTTTAAACTTCTTAATAGATTATTGAATGACAAGTTGGCTCAGACTCCAAAAACACTTAAAGTTCCTAAACTAAAATTTTATGCGAGTTTTCCTTTTCTTCATGAGGATTTCCTTAAGAAAAAGTTTACTGAAATTATCCAACAACACTTCCCAGCTGTGGAAGTTAAACTCATCCCTAAGAACCCTCTCACTATTGGCTTGCTTTTCCACTTCAAAGATCGATTGAGTCCTTATATGTCCTCTGGTGTGGTATATAAATATAATTGCCCAAAGTGTAACTCTGGGACCTACTTAGGATCTACCAAGAGGTTGTTAAAGGTCAGAATTGATTCCCATAGAGGTGTTAGCTATCGAACTGGTTGCAGAATATCCAACCCTGAACAATTCTAATATTCGGATTCATGCTAGAATGTGCAAACAAAATATTGAAAACAAAGATTTTACCATCATTGGTTCAAGTGTCAAATAACCATGACTTACCTCTTCTTGAGTCCATATTGATCAAACGACTAGTTCCGTCGTTAAATACCCAAGCTTCTTCTATTCAGTTGTATTTGTCATAGTTTTCTTTGGTTTATTTTCTAACTCTTGTTGGCATACAGTTTCTCACTACGCTTCTGCGAGGTTGGTTCCACTACTTTGTCTGATGTATATATATTTATTTATTCATTTTTTCCTTTTAATTTTCATTTAAATTTCAACTGTTTTTTATAGTTTTGAATGAATTTGTAAAAAAAAAAAAAAAAAAATTAACTGTTTCTTAATTCTTTTGTATATGTTTTATTTTTAGTCCTGGACAATGTGATTAAGAATCACGAAACGTTGGGAATAATAAAAAAGGACAATTTGAACAACTCTTTCCCTATCCATACCATGAAATTTGTGTTCATTACTGGCTGTTGCTGCCTTCACCGAAGATATATATATATATTATATATATATATATATATATATATATATATATATATATATATATATATATATATATATATATATATATATATATATATATTATATGTATATATACATGTATGTATATATATATGTATATATACATACATATACACACACACACCACACATATATATATATATATATATATAATAAATATTACTTAGTCTGCCTGCATCTCTCGCATCTCAATTGTATATAACAGTGTATTACTGATTTCAGAAAATTATAATTAAATTTCTCTCTCTCTCTCTCTCCTCTCTCTCTCTCTCTCTCTCTCTCTCTCTCTCTCTCTCTCTCTTCCCACTTACTAATCGATTCTCTCAAGAAGTTGTTGACATAAACAACACCGAAATAAACTCAACGAAACATAATGTAAACTCAAACTACAAGTTAAAATCAAAATCAAACAAGTTAAAATTAAAAAAAAAAAAACTCAAAATAAGAATCAATTCAGAATAAACTCCCAGATGAAATTCAAACTCAAAAGTTTCAAACCTTTCACAAAATGTAAAAAAAAAAAATCTAAAGAAGAATCAATTCAGAATAAGTTTCAAAACCCTTTCCCAAACTTGAAAAAAAAACTCAAAGAAGAAATCAATTCCGAATAAACTCAAGATGAAATTAAAAAGTTAAGGTCAAGGCAAACAGGATGATGAATGATCTCATTCGTGGTCATCGTTTTGAAGACTTTTTTGGATTCTCGCGTCTCCACTTCACCACTTTAAGTTCCCGAAGACATTTTGCGACACAGGAGGGAGAAAGAGATAAAAAGAGGGAGAGGGGAAGGAGGGGGAGGGAGAAAGAGTGGGGAAGGGGAGGGGGAAGTGGAGGGGGAAGGGGAGGGAGAAGGAGAGGGAGAAGGAGGGAGATGTGATATTTTTTTTTCTCGTGTCTCCACTTCGCCACTTCAAGTTCCCGAAGACATTTCGCGACACGGGAGGGAGAAAGAGATAAAAAGACAGAGAGGGAATAGTAGGGGGAAAGAAGGGGGAAGGAGGGGGGGAATGAGAGGGAGAAGGAGAGGGAGAAGTAGACAATGGACACTAGAGGGGGGAGAAGGGGGGGCGTGCAAGGAAAAAAAGAAAATAAAGAAAATACTTCTTGCGGAAGCATGAAAAGACATAATCGTTCAAGCGTGAACGGAGAGAGAGAGAGACAGAGAGAGAGAGAGAGAGAGAGAGAGAAAGAGAGAGAGAGAGAGAGAGAGAGAGAGAGAGAGAGAGAGAGAGAGAGTGTGTGTGATTGTTAAGATGGACAGGACAATGACTCAGGCGAGAAGGAAACATTGCCAGCAAGCAAGCAATGAAATTCTAACTTTGGCTGAAATGCAAAAAGAACCATAATGATTTACAAAACACTATATCCCGATATCAATAAATAATGATTATTATTATTATTATTATTATTATTATTATTTGCTAAGCTACAACCCTAGTTGGAAAAGCAGGATGCTATAAGCCCGAGAGCTCCAACAGGGAAAATAACCCAGTGAAGAAAGGAAATAAGGAAACTAAGAGAAGTAATTAACAATTAAAATAAAATACTTTAATAACAGTAACAACATTAAAATAAATATTTCATATATAAACTATAAAAATTTAAAAAACAACAAGACGAAAAGAAATAAGATAGTATAGTTTGCCCAAGTGTACCCTCAAGTAAGAGAACCTACCCCAAGACAGTGAAAGACCATGGTACAGAGGCTATGGCACTATACAAGATTAGAGAACAATAGTTTGAGTGGAGTGGTAATCTGTGTTGTCAGGTGTGTAAGGACAGAGGAGAATA
>NC_090734.1:156649134-156679100 GCF_036898095.1 Palaemon carinicauda
TGGCTTATTTGAATATGAAAAACACGTAAAAATGTGCAAAATTTATCATTAATTGAATGCCAAGTAACAAACTACCAATTAGCTACGATGGTGAGGATGGGTTGATTTCAATTCTAAGTACAAAATACCTGAATTCGACAGGTATAAGTACAGAATAATTGTCATTGACTTTTATCCTTCTTCGTGGCCAAGTGGCTTAGTCACTGTCTATACAGGCTTGCCGACCAGGGTTCGATTCCCGGCCGGAGCCAAGCTCTTGTCTTTGTGTGATTTCGCCTGGGGCTCTGATCCAGAGGTCGTTAAGAGAATCCAGACATTAATGTATCAAAAATATATATGGCTTATTTGAATATGAAAAACACGTAAAAATGTGCAAAATTTATCATTAATTGAATGCCAAGTAACAAACTACCAATTAGCTACGATGGTGAGGATGGGTTGATTTCAATTCTAAGTACAAAATACCTGAATTCGACAGGTATAAGTACAGAAGAATTGTCATTGACTTTTATCCTTCTTCGTGGCCAAGTGGCTTAGTCACTGTCTATACAGGCTTGCCGACCACGGTTCGATTCCCGGCCGGAGCCAAGCTCTTGTCTTTGTGTGATTTCGCCTGGGGCTCTGATCCCGAGGTCGTTAAGAGAATCCAGACATTAAGGTATCAAAAATATATATGGCTTATTTGAATATGAAAAACACGTAAAAATGTGCAAAATTTATCATTAATTGAATGCCAAGTAACAAACTACCAATTAGCTACGATGGTGAGGATGGGTTGATTTCAATTCTAAGTACAAAATACCTGAATTCGACAGGTATAAGTACAGAAGAATTGTCATTGACTTTTATCCTTCTTCGTGGCCAAGTGGCTTAGTCACTGTCTATACAGGCTTGCCGACCACGGTTCGATTCCCGGCCGGAGCCAAGCTCTTGTCTTTGTGTGATTTCGCCTGGGGCTCTGATCCCGAGGTCGTTAAGAGAATCCAGACATTAATGTATCAAAAATATATATGGCTTATTTGAATATATACATATATATTCATATATACACACATACATATACATATACATCCAATATACATACATATACATATACATCTACACATATATATATGTATATATATATATATATATATATATATATATATATATATATATATATATATATATACACAGTATATATGTATATATATTCACCCCTGTGATCATTTATTTCTTAGTTTGTTTGTAAGCAATTTCACACAAAAACTACGGAACCGATTTTGACCAAACTTGGTAATTATGTTGAGTATGACCCAAGGATGAATCCATAACATTTTGGACAAAGTACATCAGAGTACAAGTACACAGCAGTACTTTGAAAGTAGTTTATTATTTGGTTTGTAAACAACATTGCGCAAAAGCTACTGAACCAATTTCAACCAAAGTTGATGGAAAATTGGGGTATGTGTCAAGCACAAATCCATTAGATTTTGAAGAAAATACATCGAAGAATAAATACGCAGTGCAGATAAGAATAAAATACGACTGTTTGGCGTAGCAAAGGCACGCCTCTCTATTTTATGCGTATGCAGTTTACGCTTAGAGGTACTGCCCAAAATAATCCCATGGTCCAAATTAATTTTTTTCATAACTGATGCTTCGATTCACAAAAATTTGGACAACTCCAGCACTAAATCCAATTGGTATAATGACCACCTTCAAACATTTTTCTTTGAACTACACTTTACACTATTACTAATACTCAACTTTTAAAATTATTCCCTACCATGGTTAACAAGCTAACTTTCCTTTATTTTCATTCACCCATCTTTCCTATCAGCTGAAATAAAAAAAAAAACCCTTGAACTACAGTTTACGCTATTACTAATACTCAACTTTTAAAACTATTCTCTACCATGGTTAGCTAGCTAACTTCCGTCTATTTTCATTCACCCATCTTTCCTATCAGCTGAAATAAAAAAAACCTTGAACTACACTTTACACTATTACTAATACTCAACTTTTAAAACTATTCTCTACCATGATTAGCTAGCTAACTTCCGTCTATTTTCATTCACCCATCTTTACTATCAGCTGAAATAAAAAAAACCTTGAACTACACTTTACAATATTACTAATACTCAACTTTTAAAACTATTTTCTACCATGGTTAGCTAGCTAACTTCCGTCTATTTTCATTCACCCATCTTTCCTATCAGCTGAAATAAAAAAAACCTTGAACTACACTTTACACTATTACTAATACTCAACTTTTAAAACTATTTCTACCATGGTTAGCTAGCTAACTTCCGTCTATTTTCATTCACCCATCTTTCCTATCAGCTGAAAAAAAAAAAACTTTAACTACACTTTACACTATTACTAATACTCAACTTTTAAAACTATTCTCTACCATGGGTAGCTAGCTAACTTCCGTCTATTTTCATTCACCCATCTTTCCTATCAGCTGAAATAAAAAAAACCTTGAACTACACTTTACGCTATTACTAATACTCAACTTTTAAAACTATTCTCTACCATGGTTAGCTAGCTAACTTCCGTCTATTTTCATTCACCCATCTTTCCTATCAGCTGAAATAAAAAAAAACCTTGAACTACACTTTACACTATTACTAATACTCAACTTTTAAACTATTCCCTACCATGATTAGCTAGCTAACTTCCGTCTATTTTCATTCACCCATCTTTCCTATCAGCTGAAATAAAAAAAACCTTGAACTACACTTTACACTATTACTAATACTCAACTTTTAAAACTATTCTCTACCATGGTTAGCTAGCTAACTTCCGTCTATTTTCATTCACCCATCTTTCCTATCAGCTGAAATAAAAAAAACCTTGAACTACACTTTACACTATTACTAATACTCAACTTTTAAAACTATTCTCTACCATGGTTAGCTAGCTAACTTCCGTCTATTTTCATTCACCCATCTTTCCTATCAGCTGAAATAAAAAAAAACCTTGAACTACACTTTACACTATTACTAATACTCAACTTTTAAAACTATTCTCTACCATGGTTAGCTAGCTAACTTCCGTCTATTTTCATTCACCCATCTTTCCTATCAGCTGAAATAAAAAAAAAAACTTATAACTACACTTTACACTATTACTAATACTCAACTTTTAAAACTATTCTCTACCATGGTTAGCTAGCTAACTTCCGTCTATTTTCATTCACCCATCTTTCCTATCAGCTGAAATAAAAAAAACCTTGAACTACACTTTACACTATTACTAATACTCAACTTTTAAAACTATTCTCTACCATGGTTAGCTAGCTAACTTCCGTCTATTTTCATTCACCCATCTTTCCTATCAGCTGAAATAAAAAAAACCTTGAACTACACTTTACACTATTACTAATACTCAACTTTTAAAACTATTCTCTACCATGGTTAGCTAGCTAACTTCCGTCTATTTTCATTCACCCATCTTTCCTATCAGCTGAAATAAAAAAAACCTTGAACTACACTTTACACTATTACTAATACTCAACTTTTAAAACTATTCTCTACCATGGTTAGCTAGCTAACTTCCGTCTATTTTCATTCACCCATCTTTCCTATCAGCTGAAATAAAAAAAACCTTGAACTACACTTTACACTATTACTAATACTCAACTTTTAAAACTATTCTCTACCATGGTTAGCTAGCTAACTTCCGTCTATTTTCATTCACCCATCTTTCCTATCAGCTGAAATAAAAAAAAACTTGAACTACACTTTACACTATTACTAATACTCAACTTTTAAAACTATTCTTCTGCCATGGTTAGCTAGCTAACTTCCGTCTATTTTCATTCACCCATCTTTCCTATCAGCTGAAATAAAAAAAACCTTGAACTACACTTTACACTATTACTAATACTCAACTTTTAAAACTATTCTCTGCCATGGTTAGCTAGCTAACTTCCGTCTATTTTCATTCACCCATCTTTCCTATCAGCTGAAATAAAAAAAAACCTTGAACTACACTTTACACTATTACTAATACTCAACTTTTAAAACTATTCTCTGCCATGGTTAGCTAGCTAACTTCCGTCTATTTTCATTCACCCATCTTTCCTATCAGCTGAAATAAAAAAAACCTTGAACTACACTTTACACTATTACTAATACTCAACTTTTAAAACTATTCTCTACCATGGTTAGCTAGCTAACTTCCGTCTATTTTCATTCACCCATCTTTCCTATCAGCTGAAATAAAAAAAACCTTGAACTACACTTTACACTATTACTAATACTCAACTTTTAAAACTATTCTCTACCATGGTTAGCTAGCTAACTTCCGTCTATTTTCATTCACCCATCTTTCCTATCAGCTGAAATAAAAAAAAACCTTGAACTACACTTTAAGCTATTACTAATACTCAACTTTTAAAACTATTCTCTACCATGGTTAGCTAGCTAACTTCCGTCTATTTTCATTCACCCATCTTTCCTATCAGCTGAAATAAAAAAAAAGACTTTAACTACACTTTACAATATTACTAATACTCAACTTTTAAAACTATTCTCTACCATGGTTAGCTAGCTAACTTCCGTCTATTTTCATTCACCCATCTTTCCTATCAGCTGAAATAAAAAAAAAACTTTAACTACACTTTACAATATTACTAATACTCAACTTTTAAAACTATTCTCTACCATGGTTAGCTAGCTAACTTCCGTCTATTTTCATTCACCCATCTTTCCTATCAGCTGAAATAAAAAAAAACCTTGAACTACACTTTACACTATTACTAATACTCAACTTTTAAAACTATTCTCTGCCAAGGTTAGCTAGCTAACTTCCGTCTATTTTCCTTCACCCATCTTTCCTATCAGCTGAAATAAAAAAAAACCTTGAACTACACTTTACACTATTACTAATACTCAACTTTTAAAACTATTCTCTGCCATGATTAGCTAGCTAACTTCCGTCTATTTTCATTCACCCATCTTTCCTATCAGCTGAAATAAAAAAAACCTTGAACTACACTTTACGCTATTACTAATACTCAACTTTTAAAACTATTCTCTGCCATGGTTAGCTAGCTAACTTCTGTCTATTTTCATTCACCCATCTTTCCTATCAGCTGAAATAAAAAAAACCTTGAACTACACTTTACGCTATTACTAATACTCAACTTTTAAAACTATTCTCTGCCATGGTTAGCTAGCTAACTTCCGTCTATTTTCATTCACCCATCTTTCCTATCAGCTGAAATAAAAAATACCTTGAACTACACTTTACACTATTACTAATACTCAACTTTTAAAACTATTCTCTGCCATGGTTAGCTAGCTAACTTCTGTCTATTTTCATTCACCCATCTTTCCTATCAGCTGAAATAAAAAAAACCTTGAACTACACTTTACACTATTACTAATACTCAACTTTTAAAACTATTCTCTACCATGATTAGCTAGCTAACTTCCGTCTATTTTCATTCACCCATCTTTCCTATCAGCTGAAATAAAAAAAACCTTGAACTACACTTTACACTATTACTAATACTCAACTTTTAAAACTATTCTCTACCATGGTTAGCTAGCTAACTTCCGTCTATTTTCATTCACCCATCTTTCCTATCAGCTGAAATAAAAAAAACCTTGAACTACACTTTACACTATTACTAATATTCAACTTTTAAAACTATTCCCTACCATGATTAGCTAGCTAACTTCCGTCTATTTTCATTCACCCATCTTTCCTATCAGCTGAAATAAAAAAAACCTTGAACTACACTTTACACTATTACTAATACTCAACTTTTAAAACTATTCTCTACCATGGTTAGCTAGCTAACTTCCGTCTATTTTCATTCACCCATCTTTCCTATCAGCTGAAATAAAAAAAACCTTGAACTACACTTTAAACTATTACTAATACTCAACTTTTAAAACTATTTTCTACCATGGTTAGCTAGCTAACTTCCGTCTATTTTCATTCACCCATCTTTCCTATCAGCTGAAATAAAAAAAAAACCTGGAACTACACTTCAAGCTATTACTAATACTCAACTTTTAAAACTATTCTCTACCATGGTTAGCTAGCTAACTTCCGTCTATTTTCATTCACCCATCTTTCCTATCAGCTGAAATAAAAAAAAAAACTTTAACTACACTTTACAATATTACTAATACTCAACTTTTAAAACTATTCTCTACCATGGTTAGCTAGCTAACTTCCGTCTATTTTCATTCACCCATCTTTCCTATCAGCTGAAATAAAAAAAAACCTTGAACTACACTTTACACTATTACTAATACTCAACTTTTAAAACTATTCTCTGCCATGGTTAGCTAGCTAACTTCCGTCTATTTTCATTCACCCATCTTTCCTATCAGCTGAAATAAAAAAAACCTTGAACTACACTTTACACTATTACTAATACTCAACTTTTAAAACTATTCTCTGCCATGGTTAGCTAGCTAACTTCCGTCTATTTTCATTCACCCATCTTTCCTATCAGCTGAAATAAAAAAAACCTTGAACTACACTTTACACTATTACTAATACTCAACTTTTAAAACTATTCTCTGCCATGGTTAGCTAGCTAACTTCCGTCTATTTTCATTCACCCATCTTTCCTATCAGCTGAAATAAAAAAAACCTTGAACTACACTTTACACTATTACTAATACTCAACTTTTAAAACTATTCTCTACAATGGTTAGCTAGCTAACTTCCGTCTATTTTCATTCACCCATCTTTCCTATCAGCTGAAATAAAAAAAAAAACTTTAACTACACTTTACACTATTACTAATACTCAACTTTTAAAATTATTCTCTACCATGGTTAGCTAGCTAACTTCCGTCTATTTTCATTCACCCATCTTTCCTATCAGCTGAAATAAAAAAAAAAACCTTGAACTACACTTTAAGCTATTACTAATACTCAACTTTTAAAACTATTCTCTACCATGGTTAGCTAGCTAACTTCCGTCTATTTTCATTCACCCATCTTTCCTATCAGCTGAAATAAAAAAAAACTTTAACTACACTTTACAATATTACTAATACTCAACTTTTAAAACTATTCTCTACCATGGTTAGCTAGCTAACTTCCGTCTATTTTCATTCACCCATCTTTCCTATCAGCTGAAATAAAAAAAACCTTGAACTACACTTTACACTATTACTAATACTCAACTTTTAAAACTATTCTCTACCATGGTTAGCTAGCTAACTTCCGTCTATTTTCATTCACCCATCTTTCCTATCAGCTGAAATAAAAAAAACCTTGAACTACACTTTACACTATTACTAATACTCAACTTTTAAAACTATTCTCTACCATGGTTAGCTAGCTAACTTCCGTCTATTTTCATTCACCCATCTTTCCTATCAGCTGAAATAAAAAAAAACCTTGAACTACACTTTACACTATTACTAATACTCAACTTTTAAAACTATTCTCTGCCATGGTTAGCTAGCTAACTTCCGTCTATTTTCATTCACCCATCTTTCCTATCAGCTGAAATAAAAAAAAACCTTGAACTACACTTTACACTATTACTAATACTCAACTTTTAAAACTATTCTCTGCCATGATTAGCTAGCTAACTTCCGTCTATTTTCATTCACCCATCTTTCCTATCAGCTGAAATAAAAAAAACCTTGAACTACACTTTACGCTATTACTAATACTCAACTTTTAAAACTATTCTCTGCCATGGTTAGCTAGCTAACTTCCGTCTATTTTCATTCACCCATCTTTCCTATCAGCTGAAATAAAAAAAACCTTGAACTACACTTTACACTATTACTAATACTCAACTTTTAAAACTATTCTCTGCCATGGTTAGCTAGCTAACTTCCGTCTATTTTCATTCACCCATCTTTCCTATCAGCTGAAATAAAAAAAACCTTGAACTACACTTTACACTATTACTAATACTCAACTTTTAAAACTATTCTCTGCCATGGTTAGCTAGCTAACTTCCGTCTATTTTCATTCACCCATCTTTCCTATCAGCTGAAATAAAAAAAACCTTGAACTACACTTTACACTATTACTAATACTCAACTTTTAAAACTATTCTCTGCCATGGTTAGCTAGCTAACTTCCGTCTATTTTCATTCACCCATCTTTCCTATCAGCTGAAATAAAAAAAACCTTGAACTACACTTTACACTATTACTAATACTCAACTTTTAAAACTATTCTTTGCCATGGTTAGCTAGCTAACTTCCGTCTATTTTCATTCACCCATCTTTCCTATCAGCTGAAATAAAAAAAAAACTTTAACTACACTTTACACTATTACTAATACTCAACTTTTAAAACTATTCTCTACCATGGTTAGCTAGCTAACTTCCGTCTATTTTCATTCACCCATCTTTCCTATCAGCTGAAATAAAAAAAACCTTGAACTACACTTTACACTATTACTAATACTCAACTTTTAAAACTATTCTCTACCATGGTTAGCTAGCTAACTTCCGTCTATTTTCATTCACCCATCTTTCCTATCAGCTGAAATAAAAAAAACCTTGAACTACACTTTACACTATTACTAATACTCAACTTTTAAAACTATTCTCTACCATGGTTAGCTAGCTAACTTCCGTCTATTTTCATTCACCCATCTTTCCTATCAGCTGAAATAAAAAAAACCTTGAACTACACTTTACACTATTACTAATACTCAACTTTTAAAACTATTCTCTACCATGGTTAGCTAGCTAACTTCCGTCTATTTTCATTCACCCATCTTTCCTATCAGCTGAAATAAAAAAAAACCTTGAACTACACTTTACACTATTACTAATACTCAACTTTTAAAACTATTCTCTACCATGGTTAGCTAGCTAACTTCCGTCTATTTTCATTCACCCATCTTTCCTATCAGCTGAAATAAAAAAAAACCTTGAACTACACTTTACACTATTACTAATACTCAACTTTTAAAACTATTCTCTACCATGGTTAGCTAGCTAACTTCCGTCTATTTTCATTCACCCATCTTTCCTATCAGCTGAAATAAAAAAAAAACCTTGAACTACACTTTACAATATTACTAATACTCAACTTTTAAAACTATTCTCTACCATGGTTAGCTAGCTAACTTCCGTCTATTTTCATTCACCCATCTTTCCTATCAGCTGAAATAAAAAAAAACCTTGAACTACACTTTACACTATTACTAATACTCAACTTTTAAAACTATTCTCTGCCATGGTTAGCTAGCTAACTTCCGTCTATTTTCATTCACCCATCTTTCCTATCAGCTGAAATAAAAAAAACCTTGAACTACACTTTACACTATTACTAATACTCAACTTTTAAAACTATTCTCTGCCATGATTAGCTAGCTAACTTCCGTCTATTTTCATTCACCCATCTTTCCTATCAGCTGAAATAAAAAAAACCTTGAACTACACTTTACGCTATTACTAATACTCAACTTTTAAAACTATTCTCTGCCATGGTTAGCTAGCTAACTTCCGTCTATTTTCATTCACCCATCTTTCCTATCAGCTGAAATAAAAAAAACCTTGAACTACACTTTACACTATTACTAATACTCAACTTTTAAAACTATTCTCTGCCATGGTTAGCTAGCTAACTTCCGTCTATTTTCATTCACCCATCTTTCCTATCAGCTGAAATAAAAAAACCTTGAACTACACTTTACACTATTACTAATACTCAACTTTTAAAACTATTCTCTGCCATGGTTAGCTAGCTAACTTCCGTCTATTTTCATTCACCCATCTTTCCTATCAGCTGAAATAAAAAAAACCTTGAACTACACTTTACACTATTACTAATACTCAACTTTTAAAACTATTCTCTACCATGGTTAGCTAGCTAACTTCCGTCTATTTTCATTCACCCATCTTTCCTATCAGCTGAAATAAAAAAAACCTTGAACTACACTTTACACTATTACTAATACTCAACTTTTAAAACTATTCTCTACCATGGTTAGCTAGCTAACTTCCGTCTATTTTCATTCACCCATCTTTCCTATCAGCTGAAATAAAAAAAACCTTGAACTACACTTTACACTATTACTAATACTCAACTTTTAAAACTATTCTCCTACCATGATTAGCTAGCTAACTTCCGTCTATTTTCATTCACCCATCTTTCCTATCAGCTGAAATAAAAAAAACCTTGAACTACACTTTACACTATTACTAATACTCAACTTTTAAAACTATTCTCTACCATGGTTAGCTAGCTAACTTCCGTCTATTTTCATTCACCCATCTTTCCTATCAGCTGAAATAAAAAAAACCTTGAACTACACTTTAAACTATTACTAATACTCAACTTTTAAAACTATTCTCTACCATGGTTAGCTAGCTAACTTCCGTCTATTTTCATTCACCCATCTTTCCTATCAGCTGAAATAAAAAAAAAACCTGAACTACACTTTACAAGCTATTACTAATACTCAACTTTTAAAACTATTCTCTACCATGGTTAGCTAGCTAACTTCCGTCTATTTTCATTCACCCATCTTTCCTATCAGCTGAAATAAAAAAAAAAACTTTAACTACACTTTACAATATTACTAATACTCAACTTTTAAAACTATTCTCTACCATGGTTAGCTAGCTAACTTCCGTCTATTTTCATTCACCCATCTTTCCTATCAGCTGAAATAAAAAAAACCTTGAACTACACTTTACACTATTACTAATACTCAACTTTTAAAACTATTCTCTGCCATGGTTAGCTAGCTAACTTCCGTCTATTTTCATTCACCCATCTTTCCTATCAGCTGAAATAAAAAAAACCTTGAACTACACTTTACACTATTACTAATACTCAACTTTTAAAACTATTCTCTGCCATGGTTAGCTAGCTAACTTCCGTCTATTTTCATTCACCCATCTTTCCTATCAGCTGAAATAAAAAAAACCTTGAACTACACTTTACACTATTACTAATACTCAACTTTTAAAACTATTCTCTGCCATGGTTAGCTAGCTAACTTCCGTCTATTTTCATTCACCCATCTTTCCTATCAGCTGAAATAAAAAAAACCTTGAACTACACTTTACACTATTACTAATACTCAACTTTTAAAACTATTCTCTACATGGTTAGCTAGCTAACTTCCGTCTATTTTCATTCACCCATCTTTCCTATCAGCTGAAATAAAAAAAAAACTTTAACTACACTTTACACTATTACTAATACTCAACTTTTAAAATATTCTCTACCATGGTTAGCTAGCTAACTTCCGTCTATTTTCATTCACCCATCTTTCCTATCAGCTGAAATAAAAAAAAAACCTTGAACTACACTTTACAGCTATTACTAATACTCAACTTTTAAAACTATTCTCTACCATGGTTAGCTAGCTAACTTCCGTCTATTTTCATTCACCCATCTTTCCTATCAGCTGAAATAAAAAAAACCTTGAACTACACTTTACAATATTACTAATACTCAACTTTTAAAACTATTCTCTACCATGGTTAGCTAGCTAACTTCCGTCTATTTTCATTCACCCATCTTTCCTATCAGCTGAAATAAAAAAAACCTTGAACTACACTTTACGCTATTACTAATACTCAACTTTTAAAACTATTCTCTACCATGGTTAGCTAGCTAACTTCCGTCTATTTTCATTCACCCATCTTTCCTATCAGCTGAAATAAAAAAAAAAACTTTAACTACACTTTACACTATTACTAATACTCAACTTTTAAAACTATTCTCTACCATGGTTAGCTAGCTAACTTCCGTCTATTTTCATTCACCCATCTTTCCTATCAGCTGAAATAAAAAAAAACCTTGAACTACACTTTACACTATTACTAATACTCAACTTTTAAAACTATTCTCTGCCATGGTTAGCTAGCTAACTTCCGTCTATTTTCATTCACCCATCTTTCCTATCAGCTGAAATAAAAAAAAACCTTGAACTACACTTTACACTATTACTAATACTCAACTTTTAAAACTATTCTCTGCCATGATTAGCTAGCTAACTTCCGTCTATTTTCATTCACCCATCTTTCCTATCAGCTGAAATAAAAAAAACCTTGAACTACACTTTACACTATTACTAATACTCAACTTTTAAAACTATTCTCTGCCATGGTTAGCTAGCTAACTTCCGTCTATTTTCATTCACCCATCTTTCCTATCAGCTGAAATAAAAAAAACCTTGAACTACACTTTACACTATTACTAATACTCAACTTTTAAAACTATTCTCTGCCATGGTTAGCTAGCTAACTTCCGTCTATTTTCATTCACCCATCTTTCCTATCAGCTGAAATAAAAAAAACCTTGAACTACACTTTACACTATTACTAATACTCAACTTTTAAAACTATTCTCTGCCATGGTTAGCTAGCTAACTTCCGTCTATTTTCATTCACCCATCTTTCCTATCAGCTGAAATAAAAAAAACCTTGAACTACACTTTACACTATTACTAATACTCAACTTTTAAAACTATTCTCTGCCATGGTTAGCTAGCTAACTTCCGTCTATTTTCATTCACCCATCTTTCCTATCAGCTGAAATAAAAAAAAACCTTGAACTACACTTTACACTATTACTAATACTCAACTTTTAAAACTATTCTCTTGCCATGGTTAGCTAGCTAACTTCCGTCTATTTTCATTCACCCATCTTTCCTATCAGCTGAAATAAAAAAAAAACCTTGAACTACACTTTACACTATTACTAATACTCAACTTTTAAAACTATTCTCTACCATGGTTAGCTAGCTAACTTCCGTCTATTTTCATTCACCCATCTTTCCTATCAGCTGAAATAAAAAAAACCTTGAACTACACTTTACACTATTACTAATACTCAACTTTTAAAACTATTCTCTACCATGGTTAGCTAGCTAACTTCCGTCTATTTTCATTCACCCATCTTTCCTATCAGCTGAAATAAAAAAAAACCTTGAACTACACTTTACACTATTACTAATACTCAACTTTTAAAACTATTCTCTACCATGGTTAGCTAGCTAACTTCCGTCTATTTTCATTCACCCATCTTTCCTATCAGCTGAAATAAAAAAAAACCTTGAACTACACTTTACACTATTACTAATACTCAACTTTTAAAACTATTCTCTGCCATGGTTAGCTAGCTAACTTCCGTCTATTTTCATTCACCCATCTTTCCTATCAGCTGAAATAAAAAAAAACCTTGAACTACACTTTACAGCTATTACTAATACTCAACTTTTAAAACTATTCTCTGCCATGGTTAGCTAGCTAACTTCCGTCTATTTTCATTCACCCATCTTTCCTATCAGCTGAAATAAAAAAAAACCTTGAACTACACTTTACACTATTACTAATACTCAACTTTTAAAACTATTCTCTGCCATGGTTAGCTAGCTAACTTCCGTCTATTTTCATTCACCCATCTTTCCTATCAGCTGAAATAAAAAAAAACCTTGAACTACACTTTACACTATTACTAATACTCAACTTTTAAAACTATTCTCTGCCATGGTTAGCTAGCTAACTTCCGTCTATTTTCATTCACCCATCTTTCCTATCAGCTGAAATAAAAAAAAACCTTGAACTACACTTTACACTATTACTAATACTCAACTTTTAAAACTATTCTCTGCCATGGTTAGCTAGCTAACTTCCGTCTATTTTCATTCACCCATCTTTCCTATCAGCTGAAATAAAAAAAACCTTGAACTACACTTTACACTATTACTAATACTCAACTTTTAAAACTATTCTCTGCCATGGTTAGCTAGCTAACTTCCGTCTATTTTCATTCACCCATCTTTCCTATCAGCTGAAATAAAAAAAACCTTGAACTACACTTTACGCTATTACTAATACTCAACTTTTAAAACTATTCTCTGCCATGGTTAGCTAGCTAACTTCCGTCTATTTTCATTCACCCATCTTTCCTATCAGCTGAAATAAAAAAAACCTTGAACTACACTTTACACTATTACTAATACTCAACTTTTAAAACTATTCTCTACCATGGTTAGCTAGCTAACTTCCGTCTATTTTCATTCACCCATCTTTCCTATCAGCTGAAATAAAAAAAACCTTGAACTACACTTTACACTATTACTAATACTCAACTTTTAAAACTATTCTCTGCCATGGTTAGCTAGCTAACTTCCGTCTATTTTCATTCACCCATCTTTCCTATCAGCTGAAATAAAAAAAACCTTGAACTACACTTTACACTATTACTAATACTCAACTTTTAAAACTATTCTCTACCATGATTAGCTAGCTAACTTCCGTCTATTTTCATTCACCCATCTTTCCTATCAGCTGAAATAAAAAAAACCTTGAACTACACTTTACACTATTACTAATACTCAACTTTTAAAACTATTCTCTACCATGGTTAGCTAGCTAACTTCCGTCTATTTTCATTCACCCATCTTTCCTATCAGCTGAAATAAAAAAAACCTTGAACTACACTTTACACTATTACTAATACTCAACTTTTAAAACTATTCCCTACCATGGTTAGCTAGCTAACTTCCGTCTATTTTCATTCACCCATCTTTCCTATCAGCTGAAATAAAAAAAACCTTGAACTACACTTTACACTATTACTAATACTCAACTTTTAAAACTATTCTCTACCATGGTTAGCTAGCTAACTTCCGTCTATTTTCATTCACCCATCTTTCCTATCAGCTGAAATAAAAAAAACCTTGAACTACACTTTAAACTATTACTAATACTCAACTTTTAAAACTATTCTCTACCATGGTTAGCTAGCTAACTTCCGTCTATTTTCATTCACCCATCTTTCCTATCAGCTGAAATAAAAAAAAACCTTGAACTACACTTTACACTATTACTAATACTCAACTTTTAAAACTATTCTCTACCATGGTTAGCTAGCTAACTTCCGTCTATTTTCATTCACCCATCTTTCCTATCAGCTGAAATAAAAAAAACTTTAACTACACTTTACAATATTACTAATACTCAACTTTTAAAACTATTCTCTACCATGGTTAGCTAGCTAACTTCCGTCTATTTTCATTCACCCATCTTTCCTATCAGCTGAAATAAAAAAAACCTTGAACTACACTTTACACTATTACTAATACTCAACTTTTAAAACTATTCTCTGCCATGGTTAGCTAGCTAACTTCCGTCTATTTTCATTCACCCATCTTTCCTATCAGCTGAAATAAAAAAAACCTTGAACTACACTTTACACTATTACTAATACTCAACTTTTAAAACTATTCTCTGCCATGGTTAGCTAGCTAACTTCCGTCTATTTTCATTCACCCATCTTTCCTATCAGCTGAAATAAAAAAAACCTTGAACTACACTTTACACTATTACTAATACTCAACTTTTAAAACTATTCTCTACCATGGTTAGCTAGCTAACTTCCGTCTATTTTCATTCACCCATCTTTCCTATCAGCTGAAATAAAAAAAACCTTGAACTACACTTTACACTATTACTAATACTCAACTTTTAAAACTATTCTCTACCATGGTTAGCTAGCTAACTTCCGTCTATTTTCATTCACCCATCTTTCCTATCAGCTGAAATAAAAAAAAAACCTTGAACTACACTTTACACTATTACTAATACTCAACTTTTAAAACTATTCTCTACCATGGTTAGCTAGCTAACTTCCGTCTATTTTCATTCACCCATCTTTCCTATCAGCTGAAATAAAAAAAACCTTGAACTACACTTTACACTATTACTAATACTCAACTTTTAAAACTATTCTCTACCATGGTTAGCTAGCTAACTTCCGTCTATTTTCATTCACCCATCTTTCCTATCAGCTGAAATAAAAAAAACCTTGAACTACACTTTACAATATTACTAATACTCAACTTTTAAAACTATTCTCTACCATGGTTAGCTAGCTAACTTCCGTCTATTTTCATTCACCCATCTTTCCTATCAGCTGAAATAAAAAAAACCTTGAACTACACTTTACGCTATTACTAATACTCAACTTTTAAAACTATTCTCTACCATGGTTAGCTAGCTAACTTCCGTCTATTTTCATTCACCCATCTTTCCTATCAGCTGAAATAAAAAAAAAAACTTTAACTACACTTTACACTATTACTAATACTCAACTTTTAAAACTATTCTCTACCATGGTTAGCTAGCTAACTTCCGTCTATTTTCATTCACCCATCTTTCCTATCAGCTGAAATAAAAAAAAACCTTGAACTACACTTTACACTATTACTAATACTCAACTTTTAAAACTATTCTCTGCCATGGTTAGCTAGCTAACTTCCGTCTATTTTCATTCACCCATCTTTCCTATCAGCTGAAATAAAAAAAAACCTTGAACTACACTTTACACTATTACTAATACTCAACTTTTAAAACTATTCTCTGCCATGGTTAGCTAGCTAACTTCCGTCTATTTTCATTCACCCATCTTTCCTATCAGCTGAAATAAAAAAAACCTTGAACTACACTTTACACTATTACTAATACTCAACTTTTAAAACTATTCTCTGCCATGGTTAGCTAGCTAACTTCCGTCTATTTTCATTCACCCATCTTTCCTATCAGCTGAAATAAAAAAAACCTTGAACTACACTTTACACTATTACTAATACTCAACTTTTAAAACTATTCTCTGCCATGGTTAGCTAGCTAACTTCCGTCTATTTTCATTCACCCATCTTTCCTATCAGCTGAAATAAAAAAAACCTTGAACTACACTTTACACTATTACTAATACTCAACTTTTAAAACTATTCTCTACCATGGTTAGCTAGCTAACTTCCGTCTATTTTCATTCACCCATCTTTCCTATCAGCTGAAATAAAAAAAAAACCTTGAACTACACTTTACACTATTACTAATACTCAACTTTTAAAACTATTCTCTACCATGGTTAGCTAGCTAACTTCCGTCTATTTTCATTCACCCATCTTTCCTATCAGCTGAAATAAAAAAAACCTTGAACTACACTTTACACTATTACTAATACTCAACTTTTAAAACTATTCTCTACCATGGTTAGCTAGCTAACTTCCGTCTATTTTCATTCACCCATCTTTCCTATCAGCTGAAATAAAAAAAAAAAACTTTAACTACACTTTACACTATTACTAATACTCAACTTTTAAAACTATTCTCTACCATGGTTAGCTAGCTAACTTCCGTCTATTTTCATTCACCCATCTTTCCTATCAGCTGAAATAAAAAAAACCTTGAACTACACTTTACACTATTACTAATACTCAACTTTTAAAACTATTCTCTACCATGGTTAGCTAGCTAACTTCCGTCTATTTTCATTCACCCATCTTTCCTATCAGCTGAAATAAAAAAAAACCTTGAACTACACTTTACACTATTACTAATACTCAACTTTTAAAACTATTCTCTACCATGGTTAGCTAGCTAACTTCCGTCTATTTTCATTCACCCATCTTTCCTATCAGCTGAAATAAAAAAAAACCTTGAACTACACTTTACACTATTACTAATACTCAACTTTTAAAACTATTCTCTGCCATGGTTAGCTAGCTAACTTCCGTCTATTTTCATTCACCCATCTTTCCTATCAGCTGAAATAAAAAAAACCTTGAACTACACTTTACACTATTACTAATACTCAACTTTTAAAACTATTCTCTGCCATGGTTAGCTAGCTAACTTCCGTCTATTTTCATTCACCCATCTTTCCTATCAGCTGAAATAAAAAAAACCTTGAACTACACTTTACACTATTACTAATACTCAACTTTTAAAACTATTCTCTGCCATGGTTAGCTAGCTAACTTCCGTCTATTTTCATTCACCCATCTTTCCTATCAGCTGAAATAAAAAAAACCTTGAACTACACTTTACACTATTACTAATACTCAACTTTTAAAACTATTCTCTGCCATGGTTAGCTAGCTAACTTCCGTCTATTTTCATTCACCCATCTTTCCTATCAGCTGAAATAAAAAAAAACCTTGAACTACACTTTACACTATTACTAATACTCAACTTTTAAAACTATTCTCTGCCATGGTTAGCTAGCTAACTTCCGTCTATTTTCATTCACCCATCTTTCCTATCAGCTGAAATAAAAAAAACCTTGAACTACACTTTACACTATTACTAATACTCAACTTTTAAAACTATTCTCTGCCATGGTTAGCTAGCTAACTTCCGTCTATTTTCATTCACCCATCTTTCCTATCAGCTGAAATAAAAAAAAACCTTGAACTACACTTTACACTATTACTAATACTCAACTTTTAAAACTATTCTCTGCCATGGTTAGCTAGCTAACTTCCGTCTATTTTCATTCACCCATCTTTCCTATCAGCTGAAATAAAAAAAACCTTGAACTACACTTTACACTATTACTAATACTCAACTTTTAAAACTATTCTCTACCATGGTTAGCTAGCTAACTTCCGTCTATTTTCATTCACCCATCTTTCCTATCAGCTGAAATAAAAAAAAACCTTGAACTACACTTTACACTATTACTAATACTCAACTTTTAAAACTATTCTCTACCATGGTTAGCTAGCTAACTTCCGTCTATTTTCATTCACCCATCTTTCCTATCAGCTGAAATAAAAAAAACCTTGAACTACACTTTACACTATTACTAATACTCAACTTTTAAAACTATTCTCTACCATGGTTAGCTAGCTAACTTCCGTCTATTTTCATTCACCCATCTTTCCTATCAGCTGAAATAAAAAAAAACCTTGAACTACACTTTACACTATTACTAATACTCAACTTTTAAAACTATTCTCTACCATGGTTAGCTAGCTAACTTCCGTCTATTTTCATTCACCCATCTTTCCTATCAGCTGAAATAAAAAAAACCTTGAACTACACTTTACACTATTACTAATACTCAACTTTTAAAACTATTCTCTACCATGGTTAGCTAGCTAACTTCCGTCTATTTTCATTCACCCATCTTTCCTATCAGCTGAAATAAAAAAAAAACCTTGAACTACACTTTACAATATTACTAATACTCAACTTTTAAAACTATTCTCTACCATGGTTAGCTAGCTAACTTCCGTCTATTTTCATTCACCCATCTTTCCTATCAGCTGAAATAAAAAAAACCTTGAACTACACTTTACACTATTACTAATACTCAACTTTTAAAACTATTCTCTGCCATGGTTAGCTAGCTAACTTCCGTCTATTTTCATTCACCCATCTTTCCTATCAGCTGAAATAAAAAAAACCTTGAACTACACTTTACACTATTACTAATACTCAACTTTTAAAACTATTCTCTGCCATGGTTAGCTAGCTAACTTCCGTCTATTTTCATTCACCCATCTTTCCTATCAGCTGAAATAAAAAAAACCTTGAACTACACTTTACGCTATTACTAATACTCAACTTTTAAAACTATTCTCTGCCATGGTTAGCTAGCTAACTTCCGTCTATTTTCATTCACCCATCTTTCCTATCAGCTGAAATAAAAAAAACCTTGAACTACACTTTACACTATTACTAATACTCAACTTTTAAAACTATTCTCTGCCATGGTTAGCTAGCTAACTTCCGTCTATTTTCATTCACCCATCTTTCCTATCAGCTGAAATAAAAAAAACCTTGAACTACACTTTACACTATTACTAATACTCAACTTTTAAAACTATTCTCTGCCATGGTTAGCTAGCTAACTTCCGTCTATTTTCATTCACCCATCTTTCCTATCAGCTGAAATAAAAAAAACCTTGAACTACACTTTACACTATTACTAATACTCAACTTTTAAAACTATTCTCTACCATGATTAGCTAGCTAACTTCCGTCTATTTTCATTCACCCATCTTTCCTATCAGCTGAAATAAAAAAAACCTTGAACTACACTTTACACTATTACTAATACTCAACTTTTAAAACTATTCTCTACCATGGTTAGCTAGCTAACTTCCGTCTATTTTCATTCACCCATCTTTCCTATCAGCTGAAATAAAAAAAACCTTGAACTACACTTTACACTATTACTAATATTCAACTTTTAAAACTATTCCCTACCATGATTAGCTAGCTAACTTCCGTCTATTTTCATTCACCCATCTTTCCTATCAGCTGAAATAAAAAAAACCTTGAACTACACTTTACACTATTACTAATACTCAACTTTTAAAACTATTCTCTACCATGGTTAGCTAGCTAACTTCCGTCTATTTTCATTCACCCATCTTTCCTATCAGCTGAAATAAAAAAAACCTTGAACTACACTTTAAACTATTACTAATACTCAACTTTTAAAACTATTTTCTACCATGGTTAGCTAGCTAACTTCCGTCTATTTTCATTCACCCATCTTTCCTATCAGCTGAAATAAAAAAAAAACCTGGAACTACACTTCAAGCTATTACTAATACTCAACTTTTAAAACTATTCTCTACCATGGTTAGCTAGCTAACTTCCGTCTATTTTCATTCACCCATCTTTCCTATCAGCTGAAATAAAAAAAAAAACTTTAACTACACTTTACAATATTACTAATACTCAACTTTTAAAACTATTCTCTACCATGGTTAGCTAGCTAACTTCCGTCTATTTTCATTCACCCATCTTTCCTATCAGCTGAAATAAAAAAAAACCTTGAACTACACTTTACACTATTACTAATACTCAACTTTTAAAACTATTCTCTGCCATGGTTAGCTAGCTAACTTCCGTCTATTTTCATTCACCCATCTTTCCTATCAGCTGAAATAAAAAAAAACCTTGAACTACACTTTACACTATTACTAATACTCAACTTTTAAAACTATTCTCTGCCATGGTTAGCTAGCTAACTTCCGTCTATTTTCATTCACCCATCTTTCCTATCAGCTGAAATAAAAAAAACCTTGAACTACACTTTACACTATTACTAATACTCAACTTTTAAAACTATTCTCTGCCATGGTTAGCTAGCTAACTTCCGTCTATTTTCATTCACCCATCTTTCCTATCAGCTGAAATAAAAAAAACCTTGAACTACACTTTACACTATTACTAATACTCAACTTTTAAAACTATTCTCTACCATGGTTAGCTAGCTAACTTCCGTCTATTTTCATTCACCCATCTTTCCTATCAGCTGAAATAAAAAAAAAACCTTGAACTACACTTTACACTATTACTAATACTCAACTTTTAAAACTATTCTCTACCATGGTTAGCTAGCTAACTTCCGTCTATTTTCATTCACCCATCTTTCCTATCAGCTGAAATAAAAAAAACCTTGAACTACACTTTACACTATTACTAATACTCAACTTTTAAAACTATTCTCTACCATGGTTAGCTAGCTAACTTCCGTCTATTTTCATTCACCCATCTTTCCTATCAGCTGAAATAAAAAAAAACCTTGAACTACACTTTACACTATTACTAATACTCAACTTTTAAAACTATTCTCTACCATGGTTAGCTAGCTAACTTCCGTCTATTTTCATTCACCCATCTTTCCTATCAGCTGAAATAAAAAAAAACCTTGAACTACACTTTAACTATTACTAATACTCAACTTTTAAAACTATTCTCTGCCATGGTTAGCTAGCTAACTTCCGTCTATTTTCATTCACCCATCTTTCCTATCAGCTGAAATAAAAAAAACCTTGAACTACACTTTACACTATTACTAATACTCAACTTTTAAAACTATTCTCTGCCATGGTTAGCTAGCTAACTTCCGTCTATTTTCATTCACCCATCTTTCCTATCAGCTGAAATAAAAAAAAACCTTGAACTACACTTTACACTATTACTAATACTCAACTTTTAAAACTATTCTCTGCCATGGTTAGCTAGCTAACTTCCGTCTATTTTCATTCACCCATCTTTCCTATCAGCTGAAATAAAAAAAACCTTGAACTACACTTTACACTATTACTAATACTCAACTTTTAAAACTATTCTCTGCCATGGTTAGCTAGCTAACTTCCGTCTATTTTCATTCACCCATCTTTCCTATCAGCTGAAATAAAAAAAAACCTTGAACTACACTTTACACTATTACTAATACTCAACTTTTAAAACTATTCTCTACCATGGTTAGCTAGCTAACTTCCGTCTATTTTCATTCACCCATCTTTCCTATCAGCTGAAATAAAAAAAACCTTGAACTACACTTTACACTATTACTAATACTCAACTTTTAAAACTATTCTCTACCATGGTTAGCTAGCTAACTTCCGTCTATTTTCATTCACCCATCTTTCCTATCAGCTGAAATAAAAAAAACCTTGAACTACACTTTACACTATTACTAATACTCAACTTTTAAAACTATTCTCTGCCATGGTTAGCTAGCTAACTTCCGTCTATTTTCATTCACCCATCTTTCCTATCAGCTGAAATAAAAAAAAACCTTGAACTACACTTTACACTATTACTAATACTCAACTTTTAAAACTATTCTCTGCCATGGTTAGCTAGCTAACTTCCGTCTATTTTCATTCACCCATCTTTCCTATCAGCTGAAATAAAAAAAACCTTGAACTACACTTTACACTATTACTAATACTCAACTTTTAAAACTATTCTCCGCCATGGTTAGCTAGCTAACTTCCGTCTATTTTCATTCACCCATCTTTCCTATCAGCTGAAATAAAAAAAAACCTTGAACTACACTTTACACTATTACTAATACTCAACTTTTAAAACTATTCTCTGCCATGGTTAGCTAGCTAACTTCCGTCTATTTTCATTCACCCATCTTTCCTATCAGCTGAAATAAAAAAAAACCTTGAACTACACTTTACACTATTACTAATACTCAACTTTTAAAACTATTCTCTGCCATGGTTAGCTAGCTAACTTCCGTCTATTTTCATTCACCCATCTTTCCTATCAGCTGAAATAAAAAAAACCTTGAACTACACTTTACACTATTACTAATACTCAACTTTTAAAACTATTCTCTGCCATGGTTAGCTAGCTAACTTCCGTCTATTTTCATTCACCCATCTTTCCTATCAGCTGAAATAAAAAAAACCTTGAACTACACTTTACACTATTACTAATACTCAACTTTTAAAACTATTCTCTGCCATGGTTAGCTAGCTAACTTCCGTCTATTTTCATTCACCCATCTTTCCTATCAGCTGAAATAAAAAAAAACCTTGAACTACACTTTACACTATTACTAATACTCAACTTTTAAAACTATTCTCTACCATGGTTAGCTAGCTAACTTCCGTCTATTTTCATTCACCCATCTTTCCTATCAGCTGAAATAAAAAAAACCTTGAACTACACTTTACACTATTACTAATACTCAACTTTTAAAACTATTTTCTACCATGGTTAGCTAGCTAACTTCCGTCTATTTTCATTCACCCATCTTTCCTATCAGCTGAAATAAAAAAAACTTTGAACTACACTTTACGCTATTACTAATACTCAACTTTTAAAACTATTCTCTGCCATGGTTAGCTAGCTAACTTCCGTCTATTTTCATTCACCCATCTTTCCTATCAGCTGAAATAAAAAAAAACCTTGAACTACACTTTACACTATTACTAATACTCAACTTTTAAAACTATTCTCTACCATGGTTAGCTAGCTAACTTCCGTCTATTTTCATTCACCCATCTTTCCTATCAGCTGAAATAAAAAAAACCTTGAACTACACTTTACACTATTACTAATACTCAACTTTTAAAACTATTCTCTACCATGGTTAGCTAGCTAACTTCCGTCTATTTTCATTCACCCATCTTTCCTATCAGCTGAAATAAAAAAAAACTTTAACTACACTTTACACTATTACTAATACTCAACTTTTAAAACTATTCTCTACCATGGTTAGCTAGCTAACTTCCGTCTATTTTCATTCACCCATCTTTCCTATCAGCTGAAATAAAAAAAAACCTTGAACTACACTTTACACTATTACTAATACTCAACTTTTAAAACTATTCTCTACCATGGTTAGCTAGCTAACTTCCGTCTATTTTCATTCACCCATCTTTCCTATCAGCTGAAATAAAAAAAACCTTGAACTACACTTTACACTATTACTAATACTCAACTTTTAAAACTATTCTCTGCCATGGTTAGCTAGCTAACTTCCGTCTATTTTCATTCACCCATCTTTCCTATCAGCTGAAATAAAAAAAACCTTGAACTACACTTTACACTATTACTAATACTCAACTTTTAAAACTATTCTCTGCCATGATTAGCTAGCTAACTTCCGTCTATTTTCATTCACCCATCTTTCCTATCAGCTGAAATAAAAAAAACCTTGAACTACACTTTACACTATTACTAATACTCAACTTTTAAAACTATTCTCTACCATGGTTAGCTAGCTAACTTCCGTCTATTTTCATTCACCCATCTTTCCTATCAGCTGAAATAAAAAAAACCTTGAACTACACTTTACACTATTACTAATACTCAACTTTTAAAACTATTCTACCATGGTTAGCTAGCTAACTTCCGTCTATTTTCATTCACCCATCTTTCCTATCAGCTGAAATAAAAAAAACCTTGAACTACACTTTACACTATTACTAATACTCAACTTTTAAAACTATTCTCTACCATGGTTAGCTAGCTAACTTCCGTCTATTTTCATTCACCCATCTTTCCTATCAGCTGAAATAAAAAAAACCTTGAACTACACTTTACAACTATTACTAATACTCAACTTTTAAAACTATTCTCTCTATGGTTAGCTAGCTAACTTCCGTCTATTTTCATTCACCCATCTTTCCTATCAGCTGAAATAAAAAAAAAACCTTGAACTACACTTTACACTATTACTAATACTCAACTTTTAAAACTATTCTCTACCATGGTTAGCTAGCTAACTTCCGTCTATTTTCATTCACCCATCTTTCCTATCAGCTGAAATAAAAAAAAAACTTTAACTACACTTTACACTATTACTAATACTCAACTTTTAAAACTATTCTCTACCATGGTTAGCTAGCTAACTTCCGTCTATTTTCATTCACCCATCTTTCCTATCAGCTGAAATAAAAAAAAACCTTGAACTACACTTTACACTATTACTAATACTCAACTTTTAAAACTATTCTCTGCCATGGTTAGCTAGCTAACTTCCGTCTATTTTCATTCACCCATCTTTCCTATCAGCTGAAATAAAAAAAAACCTTGAACTACACTTTACACTATTACTAATACTCAACTTTTAAAACTATTCTCTGCCATGGTTAGCTAGCTAACTTCCGTCTATTTTCATTCACCCATCTTTCCTATCAGCTGAAATAAAAAAAACCTTGAACTACACTTTACACTATTACTAATACTCAACTTTTAAAACTATTCTCTGCCATGGTTAGCTAGCTAACTTCCGTCTATTTTCATTCACCCACTTTCCTATCAGCCGAGAAAAAACCTTTAACTACACTTTACACTTAATACTCAACTTTCAAAACTATTCCCAACCATAGTTAGCTAGCTAACTTCCCTATATTTTCTTTCACCCATTTTTCCTATCAACTGAAAAAAAAATCTTAAATTGCAAAAAAAAAAAAAATTCTACAAAGCACATAAGCATTTTTTATATACTGATTACATAAATTCATCCTTAGACAACAACCACGCCCACCAAAAACAAATGACATCTAAGATTATTCTCTACTTACGGGCGCGCACCTACTCGTGGCAGCACGTACCTGTGAAACTAAAAACAAAAGATAAGCAACGAGAGTTAAAAAATCTCGCTAATGGCGCAAGATGATTTAATGTATTCAAAACGATGGTAAGGCTTTCAATTAATCTTGTCTGTCAACTGGAAAGATGAATTAATTACTGGATACAAAGACATTACTCAGGGTAGTGCCATAGCCTCTGTATTATTATTATTATTATTATTATTATTATTATTATTATTATTATTATTATTACATGCTAAGCTACAACCCTAGTTAGAAAAGCAGTATGCTATAAGCCCAAGGGCTCCAACAGGGAAAATAGCCCAGTGAGGAAAGGAAACAAGGAAAAATAAAATTTATAAGAAGAGTAACAACGTTAAAATAAATATCTCCTATACAAACTATAAAAACGTGAACAAAACAAGAGGAAGAGAAACAAGATAGAACAGCGTGCCCGAGTGTACCCTCAAGCAAGAGAACTCTAACCCAAGAAAGTGGAAGACCATGGTACAGAGGCTATGGCCCAACCCTAGACTAGAGAACAATGGTTTGATTTTGGAGTATCCTTCTCCTAGAAGAGCTGTACCATGGTCTTCCACTGTTTTAGATTAGAGTTCTCTTGCTTGAGGTTATACTCGAGCACACCATTTTATCTAATATCGGTTTATATAGGAAGTATTTATTTTAGTGTTGTTACTGTTCTTGAAATATTTTACTTTTTCCTTCTTTCCTTTTCTTACTGGGCTATTTTCCCTGTTGGGGCCCCTAAGTTTATAGCATCCAGCTTTTCCAATTAGGGTTGCAGCTTAGCAAATAATAATAATAATAATAATAATAATAATAATAATAGATATTCCTTCTAGTTGGTTAAAATTCCTGCCGTAGATTAATATCTACTATATTCTCAATTAAAAATAAAATGTAATGAACTTGTTTGTTCATTTTTATTATACGATTAAAAAACAATTATCACTTAACAGCAATTTCAAAATAAGTTTCATCTTATCTCATTCGATATGTATAAATGATGAGATTTGGGGTTAAAGGTCACACATGAATGGCAGACGAGAGACTGTACAATACCCTAGAGACTAGACAATATTATTATTATTATCATTATTATTACTTGCTAAGCTACAACCCTAGAAGCAGTATGCTATAAGCCCAGGAGATCCAACAGGAAAAATAGCCCAGTGAGGAAAGGAAACAAGGAAAAATAAAATCTTCAAGAAGAGTAACAACATTAAAATAAATATCTCTATATAAACTATGAAAACGTGAACAAAACAATAGGAAGAGAAACAAGATAGAATAGTGTGACCGAGTGTACCCTCAAGCAAGAGTACTCTAACCCAAGGAAGTGGAAGACCATGGTACAGAGGCTATGGCAATACCCAAGAATAGAGAGCAATGGTCTGATTTTGGAGTATCCTTCTCCTAGAAGAGCTGCTTACCATAGCTAAAGAGTCTCTTCTACCCTTAACAAGAGGAAAGTGGCGACTGAACAATTACAGTACAGTAACCCCTTGGATGAAGAAGAATTGTTTGGTAATCTCAATGTTGTCAGGTGTATGAGGACAGAGGAGAATCTGTAAAGAATAGGCCAGACTATTCGGTGTATGTGTAGGTAAAGGGAAAGTGAACCGTAACCAGAGAGGAGGACCCAATGTAATACTGACTGGCCAAACAAAGGACCCCATAACTCTCTAGCGGTAGTATCTCAACAGGTGGCTGGTGCCATGGCCAACCTACTATCCCTATATATATATATATATATATATATATATATATATATATATATATATATATATATATATATGATCACCACCCAAGCACCCTATCCAAGCTGGGACCAGGGAGGGCCAGGCAATGGCTGCTGATGACTCAACAGGTATACCAAAAGGACCCTCATGAATAGCAGAGACAAGATCTAGGACAATATCCTACAGACTAGCCGTATATACATATGATCAGCGCCCAATCACCATTTCCTTCAAGCTAGGACCAAGGAGGGCCAGGCAATGGCTCCTCAAAACACCCCAATCCTTAGCTCATGTGAATGGTGAGGTTGCAGACACTACAAGAAACTATCGAGCTAAAGCAGGGCTCGAACTTCCATCCAACAAAGTTGTTCAAAAACGAATTTTTTTTCCATAAGAGAGAGAGAGAGAGAGAGAGAGAGAGAGAGAGAGAGAGAGGAGAGAGAGAGATGCATTCGAATATCGCCATTTAAAAATGACGACGAGATCGCTTTTGACAGAAGCCTTTGTGTTCATCTCGATAAGTCGTCGTAAGATAGGAATTCCAAATGAGCGGAGTTAGGCAATGATTTTATTCAGATGTGCTCCCAGTAAAAATTACTGTCCTCGGGTGTCGCGTTTGCAACTCGGGCCTTATGGTAGTGTTACCAGCCTTTATTATTAGATGGAATGTAATATAATGGAGAGAGAGAGAGAGAGAGAGAGAGAGAGAGAGAGAGAGAGAGTTATAAGGATTTCGGATTTCTCGAAGACATTTTAGTCCATCCGCGGAGACTCCATTTACTCTTTGGTAGAGCGATTGAGTTCAAGCATTTAGAGAGTTCTTGTGATCTTGTCTAACTTATTCTTGTATTCGTTTGAGAGAGAGAGAGAGAGAGAGAGAGAGAGAGAGAGAGAGAGTTACAAGGATCAAGGATTTTGAATTTCTCAAAGACGTTTTAGTCCATCCGCGGAGACTCCTTTTGCTCTTAGGTAGAGCGATTTAGTTTAAGCATTTAGAGAGTTCTTGTGATCTTGTCTAACTTATTCTTGTATTCGTTTGAGAGATAGAGAGAGAGAGAGAGAGAGAGAGAGAGAGAGAGAGAGTTACAAGGATCAAGGATTTTGAATTTCTCAAAGACATTTTAGTCCATCCGCGGAGACTCCTTTTGCTCTTTGGTAGAGCGATTTAGTTTAAGCATTTAGAGAGTTCTTGTGATCTTGTCTAACTTATTCTTGTATTCGTGAGAGAGAGAGAGAGAGAGAGAGAGAGAGAGAGTTACAAGGATCAAGGATTTTGAATTTCTCAAAGACGTTTTAGTCCATCCGCGGAGACTCCTTTTGCTCTTAGGTAGAGCGATTTAGTTTAAGCATTTAGAGAGTTCTTGTGATCTTGTCTAACTTATTCTTGTATTCGTTTGAGAGAGAGAGAGAGAGAGAGAGAGAGAGAGAGAGTTACAAGGATCAAGGATTTTGAATTTCTCAAAGACATTTTAGTCCATCCGCGGAGACTCCTTTTGCTCTTTGGTAGAGCGATTTAGTTTAAGCATTTAGAGAGTTCTTGTGATCTTGTCTAACTTCTTCTTGCATTCGTTTGAGAGAGAGAGAGAGAGAGAGAGTTACAAGGATCAAGGATTTTGAATGTCTCAAAGACATTTTAGTCCATCCGCGGAGACTCCATTTGCTCTTTGGTAGAGCAATTTAGTTTAAGCATTTAGAGAGTTCTTGTGATCTTGTCTAACTTATTCTTGTATTCGTTTGAGAGAGAGAGAGAGAGAGAGAGAGAGAGAGTTACAAGGATCAAGGATTTTGGATGTCTCAAAGACATTTTAGTCCATCCACGGAGACTCGGAGACTCCATTTGCTCTTTGGTAGAGCGATTTAGTTTAAGCATTTAGAGTTCTTGTGATCTTGTCTAACTTATTCTTGTATTCGTTTGCGAGAGAGAGAGAGAGAGAGAGAGAGAGAGAGAGAGAGAGTTACAAGGATCAAGGATTTTGAATGTCTCAAAGACATTTTAGTCCCATCCGCGGAGACTCCATTTGCTCTTAGGTAGAGCAATTTAGTTTAAGCATTTAGAGAGTTCTTGTGATCTTGTCTAACTTATTCTTGTATTCGTGAGAGAGAGAGAGAGAGAGAGAGAGAGAGAGAGAGAGTTACAAGGATCAAGGATTTTGAATGTCTCAAAGACATTTTAGTCCATCCACGGAGACTCTATTTACTCTTTGGTAGAGCGATTGAGTTTAAGCATTTAGAGAGTTCTTGTGATCTTGTCTAACTTATTCTTGTATTCGTTTGAGAGAGAGAGAGAGAGAGAGAGAGAGAGAGAGAGAGAGAGTGTGTTACAAGGATCAAGGATTATGAATGTCTCAAAGACATTTTAGTCCATCCGCGGAGACTCCATTTGCTCTTTGGTAGAGCGATTTAGTTTAAGCATTTAGAGAGTTCTTGTGATCTTGTCTAACTTATTCTTGTATTCGTTTGAGTTAGAGAGAGAGAGAGAGAGAGAGAGAGAGAGAGAGAGTTACAAGGATCAAGGATTTTGAATGTCTCAAAGACATTTTAGTCCATCCGCGGAGACTCCATTTGCTCTTTGGTAGAGCGATTTAGTTAAGCATTTAGAGAGTTCTTGTGATCTTGTCTAACTTATTCTTGCATTCGTTTGAG
>NC_090734.1:156689600-156697100 GCF_036898095.1 Palaemon carinicauda
GAGAATAGTTTTAAAAGTTGAATATTAGTAATAGTGTAAAGTGTAGTTCAAGGTTTTTTTTTTTATTTCAGCTGATAGGAAAGATGGGTGAATGAAAATAGACGGAAGTTAGCTAGCTAACCATGGTAGAGAATAGTTTTAAAAGTTGAGTATTAGTAATAGTGTAAAGTGTAGTAAAGTTTTTTTTTTATTTCAGCTGATAGGAAAGATGGGTGAATGAAAATAGACGGAAGTTAGCTAGCTAACCATGGTAGAGAATAGTTTCAAAAGTTGAGTATTAGTAATAGTGTAAAGTGTAGTTCAAGGTTTTTTTTATTTTAGCTAATAGGATAGATGGGTGACTGAAAATAGACGGAAGTTAGCTAGCTAACTATGGTAGGGAATAGTTTTAAAAGTTGAGTATTAGTAATAGTGTAAAGTGTAGTTAAAGTTTTTTTTTTATTTCAGCTGATAGGAAAGATGGGTGAATGAAAATAGACGGAAGTTAGCTAGTTAAGCATGGTAGAGAATAGTTTTAAAAGTTGAGTATTAGTAATAGTGTAAAGTATAGTTCAAGGTTTTTTTTTATTTCAGCTGATAGGAAAGATGGGTGAATGAAAATAGACGGAAGTTAGCTAGCTAACCATGGTAGAAAATAGTTTTAAAAGTTGAGTATTAGTAATAGTGTAAAGTGTAGTTAAAGTTTTTTTTTTTTTTTATTTCAGTTGCTAGGAAAGATTGGTGAATGAAAACAGACGGAAGTTAGCTAGTTAACCATGGTAGAGAATAGTTTTAAAAGTTGAGTATTAGTAATAGTGTAAAGTGTAGTTAAAGTTTTTTTTTTTTTATTTCAGCTGATAGGAAAGATGGGTGAATGAAAATAGACGGAAGTTAGCTAGCTAACCATGGTAGAGAATAGTTTTAAAAGTTGAGTATTAGTAATAGTGTAAAGTGTAGTTAAAGTTTTTTTTTTTCATTTCAGCTGATAGGAAAGATGGGTGAATGAAAACAGACGGAAGTTAGCTAGCTAACCATGGTAGAGAATAGTTTTAAAAGTTGAGTATTAGTAATAGTGTAAAGTGTAGTTAAAGTTTTTTTTTTTTTTATTTCAGCTGATAGGAAAGATGGGTGAATGAAAATAGACGGAAGTTAGCTAGCTAACCATGGTAGGGAATAGTTTTAAAAGTTGAGTATTAGTAATAGTGTAAAGTGTAGTTAAAGTTTTTTTTTTTTTTATTTCAGCTGATAGGAAAGATGGGTGACTGAAAATAGACGGAAGTTAGCTAGCTAACCATGGTAGAGAATAGTTTTAAAAGTTGAGTATTAGTAATAGTGTAAAGTGTAGTTAAAGTTTTTTTTTTTATTTCAGCTGATAGGAAAGATGGGTGAATGAAAATAGACGGAATTTAGCTAGCTAACCATGGTAGAGAATAATTTTAAAAGTTGAGTATTAGTAATAGTGTAAAGTGTAATTAAAGTTTTTTTTTTTTATTTCAGCTGATAGGAAAGATGGGTGAATGAAAATAGACGGAAGTTAGCTAGCTAACCATGGTAGAGAATAGTTTTAAAAGTTGAGTATTAGTAATAGTGTAAAGTGTAGTTCAAGGTTTTTTTTTATTTCAGCTGATAGGAAAGATGGGTGAATGAAAATAGACGGAAGTTAGCTAGCTAACCATGGTAGAGAATAGTTTTAAAAGTTGAGTATTAGTAATAGTGTAAAGTGTAGTTCAAGGTTTTTTTATTTCAGCTGATATAAAAGATGGGTGAATGAAAATAGAGGGAAGTTAGCTGGCTAACCATGGTAGAGAATAGTTTTAAAAGTTGAGTATTAGTAATAGTGTAAAGTGTAGTTCAAGGTTTTTTTTATTTCAGCTGATAGGAAAGATGGGTGAATGAAAATAGACGGAAGTTAGCTAGCTAACCATGGTAGAGAATAGTTTTAAAAGTTGAGTATTAGTAATAGTGTAAAGTGTAGTTAAAGTTTTTTTTTTATTTCAGCTGATAGGAAAGATGGGTGAATGAAAATAGACGGAAGTTGGCTAGCTAACCATGGTAGAGAATCGTTTTAAAAGTTGAGTATTAGTAATAGTTTAAAGTGTAGTTCAAGGTTTTTTTTTTATTTCAGCTGATAGGAAAGAGGGGTGAATGAAAATAGATGGAAGTTAGCTAGCTAACCATGGTAGAGAATAGTTTTAAAAGTTGAGTATTAGTAATAGTGTAAAGTGTAGTTCAAGGTTTTTTTTATTTCTGCTGATAGGAAAGATGGGTGAATGAAAATAGACGGAAGTTAGCTAGCTAACCATGGTAGAGAATAGTTTTAAAAGTTGAGTATTAGTAATAGTGTAAAGTGTAGTTAAAGTTTTTTTTTTTTATTTCAGCTGATAGGAAAGATGGGTGAATGAAAATAGACGGAAGTTAGCTAGCTAACCATGGTAGAGAATAGTTTTAAAAGTTGAGTATTAGTAATAGTGTAAAGGGTAGTTCAAGTTTTTTTTTTATTTCAGCTGATAGGAAAGATGGGTGAATGAAAATAGACGGAAGTTAGCTAGCTAACCAAGGTAGAGAATAGTTTTAAAAGTTGAGTATTAGTAATAGTGTAAAGTGTAGTTCAAGGTTTTTTTTATTTCAGCTGATAGGAAAGATTGGTGAATGAAAACAGACGGAAGTTAGCTAGCTAACCATGGTAGAGAATAGTTTTAAAAGTTGAGTATTAGTAATAGTGTAAAGTGTAGTTAAAGTTTTTTTTTTTTATTTCAGCTGATAGGAAAGATGGGTGAATGAAATTAGACGGAAGTTAGCTAGCTAATCATGGTAGAGAATAGTTTTAAAAGTTGAGTATTAGTAATAGTGTAAAGTGTAGTTTAAGGTTTTTTTTTTTTATTTCAGCTGATAGGAAAGATGGGTGAATGAAAATGAACGGAAGTTAGCTAGCTAAGCATGGTAGAGAATAGTTTTAAAAGTTGAGTATTAGTAAAAGTGTAAAGTGTAGTTCAAGGTTTTTTTTATTTCAGCTGATAGGAAAGATGGGTGAATGAAAATAGACGGAAGTTAGCTAGCTAACCATGGTAGAGAATAGTTTTAAAAGTTGAGTATTAGTAAAAGTGTAAAGTGTAGTTCAAGGTTTTTTTTATTTCAGCTGATAGGAAAGATGGGTGAATGAAAATAGACGGAAGTTAGCTAGCTAACCATGGTAGGGAATAGTTTTAAAAGTTGAGTATTAGTAATATTGTAAAGTGTAGTTCAAGGTTTTTTTTATTTCAGCTGATAGGAAAGAGGGGTGAATGAAAATAGACGGAAGTTAGCTAGCTAATCATGGTAGGGAATAGTTTTAAAAGTTGAGTATTAGTAAAAGTGTAAAGTGTAGTTCAAGGTTTTTTTTATTTCAGCTGATAGGAAAGATGGGTGAATGAAAATAGACGGAAGTTAGCTAGCTAACCATGGTAGAGAATAGTTTTAAAAGTTGAGTATTAGTAATAGTGTAAAGTGTAGTTCAAGGTTTTTTTTTATTTCAGCTGATAGGAAAGATGGGTGAATGAAAATAGACGGAAGTTAGCTAGCTAACCATGGTAGGGAATAGTTTTAAAAGTTGAGTATTAGTAATAGTGTAAAGTGTAGTTCAAGGTTTTTTCTTATTTCAGCTGATTGGAAAGATGGGTGAATGAAAATAGACGGAAGTTAGCTAGCTAACCATGGTATAGAATAGTTTTAAAAGTTGAGTATTAGTAATAGTGTAAAGTGTAGTTAAAGTTTTTTTTTTTTTTATTTCAGCTGATAGGAAAGATGGGTGAATGAAAATAGACGGAAGTTAGCTAGCTAACCATGGTAGAGAATAGTTTTAAAAGTTGAGTATTATTAAAAGCGTAAAGTGTAGTTAAAGTTTTTTTTTTTTATTCCAGCTGATAGGAAAGATGGGTGAATGAAAATAGACGGAAGTTAGCTAGCTAACCATGGTAGAGAATAGTTTTAAAAGTTGAGTATTAGTAATAGTGTAAAGTGTAGTTCAAGGTTTTTTTTTATTTCAGCTGATAGGAAAGATGGGTGAATGAAAATAGACGGAAGTTAGCTAGCTAACCATGATAGAGAATAGTTTTAAAAGTTGAGTATTAGTAATAGTGTAAAGTGTAGTTAAAGTTTTTTTTTTTATTTCAGCTGATAGGAAATATGGGTGAATGAAAATAGACGGAAGTTAGCTAGCTAACCATTGTAGAAAATAGTTTTAAAAGTTGAGTATTAGTAATAGTGTAAAGTGTAGTTAAAGTTTTTTTTTTTTTATTTCAGCTGATAGGAAAGATGGGTGAATGAAAATAGACGGAAGTTAGCTAGCTAACCATGGTAGAGAATAGTTTTAAAAGTTGAGTATTAGTAATAACGTAAAGTGTAGTTAAAGTTTTTTTTTTAATTTCAGCTGATAGGAAAGATGGGTGAATGAAAATAGACGGAAGTTAGCTAGCTAACCATGGTAGGGAATAGTTTTAAAAGTTGAGTATTAGTAATAGTGTAAAGTGTAGTTAAAGTTTTTTTTTTATTTCAGCTGATAGGAAAGATGGGTGAATGAAAATAGACGGAAGTTAGCTAGCTAACCATGGTAGGGAATAGTTTTTAAAAGTAAAGTATTAGTAATAGTGTAAAGTGTAGTTAAAGTTTTTTTTTTTATTTCAGCTGATAGGAAAGATGGGTGAATGAAAATAGACGGAAGTTAGCTAGCTAAGCATGGTAGAGAATAGTTTTAAAAGTTGAATATTAGTAATAGTGTAAAGTGTAGTTCAAGGTTTTTTTTTATTTCAGCTGATAGGAAAGATGGGTGAATGAAAATAGACGGAAGTTAGCTAGCTAACCATGGTAGAGAATAGTTTTAAAAGTTGAGTATTAGTAATAGTGTAAAGTGTAGTTAAAGTTTTTTTTTTTATTTCAGCTGATAGGAAAGATGGGTGAATGAAAATAGACGGAAGTTAGCTATTTAACCATGGTAGAGAATAGTTTTAAAAGTTGAGTATCAGTAATAGCGTAAAGTGTAGTTAAAGTTTTTTTTTTTTTATTTCAGCTGATAGGAAAGATGGGTGAATGAAAATAGACGGAAGTTAGCTAGCTAACCATGGTAGGGAATAGTTTTAAAAGTTGAGTATTAGTAATAGTGTAAAGTGTAGTTCAAGGTTTTTTTTTTATTTAAGCTGATAGGAAAGATGGGTGAATGAAAATAGACGGAAGTTAGCTAGCTAACCATGGTAGAAAATAGTTTTAAAAGTTGAGTATTAGTAATAGTGTAAAGTGTAGTTAAAGTTTTTTTTTTTTTATTTCAGCTGATAGGAAAGATGGGTGAATGAAAATAGACGGAAGTTAACTAGCTAACCATGGTAGAGAATAGTTTTAAAAGTTGAGTATTAGTAATAGCGTAAAGTGTAGTTAAAGTTTTTTTTTTTTTATTTCAGCTGATAGGAAAGATGGGTGAATGAAAATAGACGGAAGTTAGCTAGCTAACCATGGTAGAGAATAGTTTTAAAAGTTGAGTATTAGTAATAGCATAAAGTGTAGTTAAAGTTTTTTTTTTTTTTTTATTCCAGCTGATAGGAAAGATGGGTGAATGAAAATAGACGGAAGTTAGCTAGCTAACCATGGTAGAGAATAGTTTTAAAATTTGAGTATTAGTAATAGCGTAAAGTGTAGTTAAAGTTTTTTTTTTTTTATTTCAGCTGATAGGAAAGATGGGTGAATGAAAATAGACGGAAGTTAGCTAGCTAACCATGGTAGAGAATAGTTTTAAAAGTTGAGTATTAGTAATAGCGTAAAGTGTAGTTAAAGTTTTTTTTTTTTATTTCAGCTGATAGGAAAGATGGGTGAATGAAAATAGACGGAAGTTAGCTAGCTAACCATGGTAGGGAATAGTTTTAAAAGTTGAGTATTAGTAATAGCGTAAAGTGTAATTAAAGTTTTTTTTATAGTGTAAAGTGTAGTTCAAGGTTTTTTTTTTATTTAGGCTGATAGGAAAGATGGGTGAATGAAAATAGACGGAAGTTAGCTAGCTAACCATGGTAGAGAATAGTTTTAAAAGTTGAGTATTAGTAATAGCGTAAAGTGTAGTTAAAGTTTTTTTTTTTATTTCAGCTGATAGGAAAGATGGGTGAATGAAAATAGACGGAAGTTAGCTAGCTAACCATGGTAGAGAATAGTTTTAAAAGTTGAGTATTAGTAATAGTGTAAAGGGTAGTTAAAGTTTTTTTTTTATTTCAGCTGATATGAAAGATGGGTGAATGAAAATAGACGGAAGTTAGCTAGCTAACCATGGTAGAGAATAGTTTTAAAAGTTGAGTATTAGTAATAGCGTAAAGTGTAGTTAAAGTTTTTTTTTTATTTCAGCTGATAGGAAAGATGGGTGAATGAAAATAGACGGAAGTTAGCTAGCTAACCATGGTAGAGAATAGTTTTAAAAGTTGAGTATTAGTAATAGCGTAAAGTGTAGTTAAAGTTTTTTTTTTATTTCAGCTGATAGGAAAGATGGGTGAATGAAAATAGACGGAAGTTAGCTAGCTAACCATGGTAGAGAATAGTTTTAAAAGTTGAGTATTAGTAATAGCGTAAAGTGTAGTTAAAGTTTTTTTTTTATTTCAGCTGATAGGAAAGATGGGTGAATGAAAATAGATGGAAGTTAGCTAGCTAACCATGGTAGAGAATAGTTTTAAAAGTTGAGTATTAGTAATAGTGTAAAGTGTAGTTAAAGTTTTTTTTTTTTTTTATTTCAGCTGATAGGAAAGATGGGTGAATGAAAATAGACGGAAGTTAGCTAGCTAACCATGGTAGAGTATAGTTTTAAAAGTTGAGTATTAGTAATAACGTAAAGTGTAAAGTTTTTTTTTTTTTATTTCAGCTGATAGGAAAGATGGGTGAATGAAAATAGACGGAAGTTAGCTAGCTAACCATGGTAGAGAATAGTTTTAAAAGTTGAGTATTAGTAATAGTGTAAAGTGTAGTTCAAGGTTTTTTTTTATTTCAGCTGATAGGAAAGATGGGTGAATGAAAATAGATGGAAGTTAGCTAGCTAACCATGGTAGAGAATAGTTTTAAAAGTTGAATATTAGTAATAGTGTAAAGTGTAGTTAAAGTTTTTTTTTTTTTATTTCAGCTGATAGGAAAGATGGGTGAATGAAAATAGACGGAAGTTAGCTAGCTAACCATGGTAGAGAATAGTTTTAAAAGTGGAGTATTAGTAATAGTGTAAAGTGTAGTTAAAGTTTTTTTTTTTTTTTATTTCAGCTGATAGGAAAGATGGGTGAATGAAAATAGACGGAAGTTAGCTAGCTAACCATGGTAGAGAATAGTTTTAAAAGTGGAGTATTAGTAATAGTGTAAAGTGTAGTTAAAGTTTTTTTTTTTTCTTTATTTCAGCTGATAGGAAAGATGGGTGAATGAAAATAGACGGGAGTTAGCTAACTAACCATGGTAGAGTATAGTTTTAAAAGTTGAGTATTAGTAATAGTGTAAAGGGTAGTTAAAGTTTTTTTTTTTTTTATTTCAGCTGATAGGAAAGAT
>NC_090734.1:156710061-156715061 GCF_036898095.1 Palaemon carinicauda
GGAAAAGCAAGATGCTATCTACACTTCCACGTAGCGAGTCGCCGCTAGAAATAAATTTGTTTTGTAGGAAGGCGAGCGAGTCATGTAAATTATTATTATTATTATTACTAGCCAAGCTACAACCCTTTTTGGAAAAGCAAGATGTTATAAGCCCAAGGGCTCTAATAGGGAAAAATAGCTATGTGAGGAAAGGTAATAAAGAAATAAATAAATGATGAGAATAAATTAACAATATATCAATTCTAAAACAGTAACAGCGTCAAAAGAGATATTATTATTATTACTAGCCAAGCTACAACCCTAGTTGAAAAGCAAGATGCTATAAACCCAAGGGCTCCAATAGGGAAAAATAGCCCAGTGAGGAAAGGAAATAAATAAATGATGAGAATAGATTAACAATATACCATTCTAAAAACAGTAACAGCGTCAAAACAGATATTATTATTATTATTATTATTATTATTATTATTATTATTATTATTATTATTACTAGCCAAGCTACAACACTAGTTGGAAAAGCAAGATGCTATAAGCCCAAGGGCTCCAATAGGGAAAACTAGCCCAGTGAGGAAAGGAAATAAGGAAATAAATAAATGATGAGAATAAATTAGCAATATATCATTCTAAAAACAGTAACAGCGTCAAAACAGATATTATTATTATTATTTTTACTAGCCAAGCTATAACCCTAGTTGGAAAAGCAAGATGCTATAAGCCCAAGGGCTACACTAGGGAAAAATAGCCTAGTGAGGAAAGGAAATAAGGAAATAGATAAATGATGAGAATAAATTAACAATAAATCATTCTAAAAACAGTAACAGCGTCAAAACAGATATTATTATTATTATCATTATTATTATTATTATTATTATTACTAGCCAAGCTACATCCCTAGTTGGTAAAGCAAGATGCTATAAGCCCTAGGGCTCCAATAGGGAAAAATAACCCAGTGAGGAAAGGAAATAAGGTAATAGATAAGTGATGAGAATAAATTAACAATAAATCATTCTAAAAACAGTAACAGGGTCAAAACAGATATGTCCTATATAAACTATAAAAATTCACCATTAAAGGTAAAAGGTGTCTGGTTTCAGTTCTAATCTCATCAAAATAGATGCGGTTGTGGTGGCCGATGCGGGTAACGTCCCTGACTGGGGTTCGAGTCCCACTCAAACTCGTTAGTTTCTTTTGCTGCAACCTCACTATCTTAGTGAGCTAAGTATCTGGAGGGTTTGGGGGAGCCTATAGATCTATCTGATGAGTCATCAGCAGCCATTGCCTGGCCGTCCTTTGTCCTAGCTATGGTGGAGAGCGGGGGCCTTGGGCGCTGATCATATATGTCCTGTTCGATAGGGCAATGTCACTGTCTCTTGCCTCTGCTATTCATTAGCGGCCTTTAAACTAGAACGTCAAGAAGACAAGCCCCAAACACAGCAGTGGCCTCCCCAGTAAACAGCTTAAACTCATGGTCTCGGGGTGGGATCGATCTGCTGGCATGCGACTGCTAGGCGAATACGTCACCACTGTACTAGCCACGTGGCTAGTGCAGTGGATATGCGATTATATTAAAAACAAAATAGCATTAAATAGATATAAAAAAATACATGTTTTTTAACCATTTACAAAATAGGCCATTAAGAAAATTAGGTATAAAATTGAAATACCATAGAATATATATATATATATATATATATATATATATATATATATATATATATATATATATATATATATATATAATGGAAATATATACATAAAGATTTTCTTATGAGGTTATGTGAAGGGAAAACTAACGACCAAACCACCCCCCCCCCAAAAAAAAAAAATATATAACCTAAGAGGACTGAAATCAATTAAAAAAGAAAACATGAAGAACAAGCAAAGAACTAAAACCAGAATAAACGAAGTCACAAAAGAAACGAAAATAAAGACACAAGAAGAAAACAAGAACAGTGGAAGAAGAAACGGAAATAAAGACGAGGAAAAAGATAAATAAATAAAAGAACAAATTAACAGATAATAAAACTGAATAGAAACGAATAAGCAAAGACTCTTTTTCGACACCACCTCCGACCGGGGCACCCCCCCCCCCCAGCCTGAGGAGGAGAGGAGCTCCTCCCGTTGAATAACTGGCAAGGTTTCCTCCCCTCGCCGCCCCTCGTCAATTGCATTAGCAAGCCAATAAGCTTGGTGTCTCTCTGCTGGCTGCTTGCAACAGCGCTTGCTTGCTTGCTTCCGGTGTCCGTATAAGATTAAGGTTACAGAAGGAGGTTTTTTTTTTCTTTTTTTCTTTTTTTTTCTTTTTAAATTATGTATTTCAATATTAAGTCTACATTTTTGTTATACTCGTATGTGTTTATTTACTTTTTTAAGCATATATGCAATTGTTGTTTTTCTGACTTAAAATAATTGTGTATTTCAATGTTAAGATTTTCCTTTTTGTTATACTCATGTGTTTATTATTGTTATTATTATTATTATTATTATTATTATTATTATTATTATTACTAGACAAGGGAATGCCTATTATTATTATTATTATTATTATTATTATTATTATTATTATTATTATTATTATTACTAGACAAGGGAATGCCTATTATTATTATTGTTATTATTATTATTATTATTATTATTATTATTATTATTATTAATAGACAAGGGAATGCCTATTATTATTATTATTATTATTATTATTATTATTGTTGTTGTTATTATTATTATTATTATTATTATTATTATTACTAGACAAGGGAATGCCTATTATTATTATTATTATTATTATTATTATTATTATTATTGTTGTTGTTATTATTATTATTATTATTATTAATAGACAAGGGAATGCCTATTATTATTATTATTATTATTATTATTATTGTTGTTGTTATTATTATTATTATTATTATTATTATTATTATTATTACTAGACAAGGGAATGCCTATTATTATTATTATTATTATTATTATTGTTATTATTATTATTATTATTTTTATTATTAATAGACAAGGTAATGCCTATTATTATTATTATTATTGTTATTATTATTATCAATAGACAAGGGAATGCCTATTATTATTATTATTATTATTATTATTATTATTATTATTATTATTATTATTACTACTAGACAAGGGAATGCCTATTATTATTATTATTATTATTATTATTACTACTAGACAAGGGAATGCCTATTATTATTATTATTATTATTATTATTATTATTATTATTATTATTATTATTACTAGACAAGGGAATGCTTATTATTATTATTATTATTATTATTATTATTATTGTTATTATTATTATTATTATTATTATTAGCCAAGGGAATGTCTATCATTATTATTATTATTATTATTATTATTATTACTAGACAAGGGAATGCCTATTATTATTATTATTATTATTATTATTAGACAAGGGAATGCCTATTATTATTATTATTATTATTATTATTATTATTATTATTACTAGACAAGGGAATACCTATTATTATTAGACAAGGGAATGCCTATTATTATTATTATTATTATTATTATTATTATTATTATTATTACTACTACTAGACAAGGGAATGCTTATTATTATTATTATTATTATTATTATTATTATTATTATTATTATTATTATTATTATTATTATTAGCCAAGGGAATGTCTATCATTATTATTATTATTATTATTATTATTATTATTATTATTATTACTAGACAAGGGAATGCCTATTATTATTATTATTATTATTATTATTATTATTATTATTATTATTATCATTACTACTAGACAAGGGAATGCCTATTATTATTATTATTATTGTTGTTGTTGTTATTATTATTATTATTATTATTATTATTATTATTATTAGCCAAGGGAATGCCTATCATTATTATTATTATTATTATTATTATTATTATTATTACTAGACAAGGGAATGCCTATTATTATTATTATTATTATTATTATTATTATTACTAGACAAGGGAATGCCTATTATTATTATTATTATTATTATTATTATTATTATTATTATTAGACAAGGGAATGCCTATTATTATTATTATTATTATTATTATTATTATTATTATTAGACAAGGGAATGCCTATTATTATTATTATTAGACAAGGGAATGCCTATTATTATTATTATTATTATTATTATTATCATTATTATTATTATTACTAGACAAGGGAATGCCTATTATTATTATTATTATTATTATTATTAGACAAGGGAATGCCTATTATTATTATTATTATTATTATTATTATTATTATTAGACAAGGGAATGCCTATTATTATTATTATTAGACAAGGGAATGCCTATTATTATTATTATTATTATTATTATTATTATTATTATTATTATTATTAGACAAGGGAATGCCTATTATTATTATTATTAGACAAGGGAATGCCTATTATTATTATTATTATTAATATTATTATTATTATTATTACTAGACAAGGGAATGCCTATTATTATTATTATTATTATTATTATTATTATTATTATTACTAGACAAGGGAATGCCTATTATTATTTTTATTATTATTATTATTATTATTATTATTATTATTAGACAAGGGAATGCCTATCATTATTATTATTATTATTATTATTATTAGACAAGGGAATGCCTATTATTATTATTATTATTATTATTATTATTAGACAAGGGAATGCCTATTATTATTATTATTAGACAAGGGAATGCCTATTATTATTATTATTATTATTATTATTATTATTATTATTATTAGACAAGGGAATGCCTATTATTATTATTATTAGACAAGGGAATGCCTATTATTATTATTATTATTAATATTATTATTATTATTATTATTACTAGACAAGGGAATGCCTATTATTATTATTATTATTATTATTATTATTATTATTATTATTACTAGACAAGGGAATGCCTATTATTATTATTATTATTATTATTATTATTATTATTAGACAAGGGAATGCCTATTATTATTATTATT
>NC_090734.1:156725061-156730061 GCF_036898095.1 Palaemon carinicauda
GATACATAGTTCACTTGATACTCATGGAAATTTCTTCTCTTTACAGGAGGACCCTCCGAAGTGCGGAAATGTTTTCTGCAATGTCCGCAGCAAGAACCTCTGCGGACATGAGTGTTGTAGGAGACACGCAGCATGCGCTGTCTCCAAGGATGATCTCCAGTATTGGGACCCTCAGGTATGTACTGTATGCACTAACCTGATTACTGAGGCTTTTGATTCCCCTAGAACGGCGGAATCAAGGGATATAGCAAGGGAAAAGCTTCGTACTTGGGTAAGGGGCTTCAAGAAAAACACCTCTGGCCCTTATCTTCCAAGTGAGAAGATGAGGGCGTATCTTTTTCCCCAGGCATCAGCTGATGCAGTGATTCCCCAGCCTCAAGAGGAGATCCCTCAAGATCAAGTCCAGGTGGACGTGGAAGTCGCAGTCGCGATGCAAGACATCCAGTTGGATGACAGGATGTCTGACCTGGACGAACGTTTGGAAGAAGACCTCCTGGCAGTAGGTCAGGATGAAGTTCAAACCCCGGATGTCGTAGAGGATGAGGTCGACGAGGTGTCGGCTACTCCGGTTCAGATGCCGGAGCCTATCCCCTCAACATCGGCTGGTCTCCCAGTAGAACTGGGACAGGCCCTCTCTTCGATTGTTGGAATGATCCAACAAATGCAGAAGGAGAATCAGGAGAAGGCGGCTGCAATGGAACTGCGTATGCAGTCCCTGGCAGAATCACATGGGCCCCGGAAAAGGCTCAATGTGAAAGACCTTCCCATATGCTCAGATGCTAACCCATGGAGGTATGCTGAGCACATGCCGATGACGACTGGAAAGATCGTCATCTAGGATAAGCTGGGTTCAGTTCCCCTAGAGGAGGTAGAATTCTGGCCCAGCAAGGCATCATATCCGGACTGCTATGTCCGGCTGAGAAAAGAACCAGCTTCAAGGGAGGAGACAGAGCCGAAGGAGGTCATTATTATGGACCACGCTAAGGCTCAAGCCCTACTTTCATCCTCGATGAAAGAGAGGGGCTTCTCTAACTCGAAGGTAGCTGCATTGAGCAAGAAGCTTCCTTCTTTTGTGTCCTCTCCTGATAGAGCCTTCCCCTTTTTACAGAAAGGGTTTGCGGCTGTCCTAAAGGCAGTTGAGGCCGGCAAGCCTTGCCCCTCCCTAGAGGAGTGTAAACCCTTGTCGCTGGCCCTGCCTATGGACCACAAAGACTGGAAGGATGTCCATCTGACATTCTCAGTGGGAAAGTTGGAGGCTGATATTGCCGGACGGCAATTCGGCGAGGACCTCCCCAAGCTGTCCGACTCTCTTTTACGAAGAGAGTTCGAGACAAAAGAAAGACTGGCTGCCTCAATGTCTCATCAGACTACTCTTGAGACGATGGCAAGTGACCCCAAGGTCCATGAAATGTTCATGGTAGTGGCTAAGTCTCACCTAGCCACAGTGACGAAGGACCTTTATGGCTTTGTCAAGGCAAGGAGAGCTTGCAGGGAGTTCGTGTTCACCGGGGCTTCGGTGAGACACGAGCCAAGGAAGTTAATCTCCTCCAACATTTGGGGAAAAGACCTTTTCCCTACCGATGTGGTCAAAGAGGTTGTTGATAAGGCCGCCGTGGAGAATAGAAACCTTCTCCAGAAGTGGGGCCTGGCTATCAAAAGAAAATCTTCCCCGGATGAGGGTCCTCAACCAAAGAGGAAGAATATGAGGACTAGGCTACCGTCTCGGCCAGCCAAGCCTTATAGACAGCAACAGCAACTGCAATTGCCATTGCCTCCAGTGCCCCAGATGGTGGCACAAACCCCGACTACTTTTCAGTGGGTACCCCAGGCTGTGCCAGGTCAGTCAACCACATTCACCCCAACGTTCGAAGGACAGTCTTCTTCCTTTCGTGCAAAACCTAGAGGAGCAGCCAGAGGCTCGTCTAGGCGCCCCTCAAGGGGAAGGGGATTCAGAGGTGGTCGTGGTCAGGGAGGCAAGACCTCAGGACGGCAGTCCAAGTGAAACGATACCGGTAGGAGGGAGACTGATGAAATTTTGGGATCGCTGGACCTTCGATCCCTGGGCCCAAAGCCTACTCAAGAATGGACTGGGCTGGAGCTGGTACAGCACTCCACCCCCGTGCCTTCGGTTTTTCCAACACTCCACCCCCGTTTTGGAGGAGTACGTTCAAGAACTGTTGGAGAAAAAGGTGATCCGAAAGGTGAAGTCCATCAAATTCCAAGGGAGGCTGTTTTGTGTTCCCAAGAAAGACTCGGAAAAGCTCAGAGTCATTCTGGACTTGTCGCCACTCAACAAGTTCATAGTGAATTGCAAATTCAAGATGCTAACACTGCAACACATAAGGACCTTACTGCCCAAGAGGGCATACTCAGTCTCTATAGACTTGTCAGACGCCTATTGGCACATTCCAATCAGCCGTCGACTCTCCCCATACCTAGGGTTCAGGCTACAACGGAGACTGTACGCCTTCAGAGCCATGCCATTCGGGCTAAACATAGCCCCAAGGATTTTCACGAAGCTTGCGAGCGCAGCTCTCAAACAATTACGCCTAAAGGGAATTCAGGTAGTAGCCTACCTGGACGACTGGCTGGTGTGGGCAGCATCCGAGACCGAATGCTTGCAAGCTTCCAGTCAGGTGATCCAGTTCCTAGAGTACCTAGGCTTCAAGATCAACAGAAAAAAGTCTCGACTTTCTCCATCCCAAAAGTTCCAGTGGCTGGGAATCCACTGGGACCTTTTGTCACACAGTTTCTCCATCCCGACGAAGAAAAGGAAGGAGATAGCGGGCTCTGTCAATAGACTTCTAGATTCCGAAAGGATATCAAGACGCGAACAGGAGAGGGTACTAGGCTCTCTCCAGTTTGCTTCAGTGACAGACCCAGTGCTAAGAGCACAGCTAAAGGATGCAACCGGAGTTTGGAGAAGGAATGCATCAAACGCGCGAAGAGACCTGAGAAGACCAGTGCCGCCTCGGCTACATACTCTTTTCAGACCTTGGTCCCAAGCCAGACATCTAAAGAAGTCGGTTCTTCTTCAGCCACCTCCCCCGTCGATGACGATTCACTCAGACGCCTCAAAGGAGGGATGGGGAGGTCACTCTCATCGGAAAAAAGTCCAGGGGACTTGGTCCAAGCTATTCAGGACCTTTCATATAAACTTTCTAGAAGCTATGGCAGTGCTCCTTACCTTAAAGAAAGTCTCCCCGCGTCACTCGATCCACATAAGATTGGTGATGGACAGCGAGGTGGTTGTGAGATGCTTGAATCGACAAGGGTCGAGGTCACCACCTCTCAACCAAGTGATGTTAGCCATTTTCCGATTGGCGGAAAAGAAGAAGTGGTACCTGTCGGCAGTTCACCTTCAAGGAGTCCGCAATGTGACAGCGGACGCTCTATCCAGGTTCACACCGATAGAGTCGGAATGGTCCTTAGACGCAGGATCATTCTCCTTCATTCTGAATCAAGTCCCAGAACTGCAGATAGACCTCTTTGCGACGAAAGACAACAAGAAGTTGCCCCTGTACGTGTCCCCGTACGAGGACCCCTTAGCGGAAGCAGTGGACGCAATGTCCCTCGACTGGAACAGATGGTCCAGGATTTATCTGTTCCCTCCTCACAACCTTCTGTTGAGGGTCCTCAACAAACTGAGATCCTTCAAGGGGGTAGCGGCAATAGTGGCCCACAAGTGGCCGAACAGTATGTGGTTCCCCTTGGCGTTGGAACTACAGATGAAGTTCGTGCCGCTACCACATCCAGTTCTGACCCAGCGAGTCCAGAAGTCGACTGTCTGCGCTTCATTACAGAAAACCCGGACCCTGCAGCTCATGATTTTCTCGCCCTTGCGGTGAGAAAGCGTTTCGGGATTTCGAAAGCCAGCATAGACTTCCTAGAGGAATATAAGTGCAAATCGACTAGAAGGCAATATGAGTCATCTTGGAGAAAATGGGTGGCCTTTGTAAAGGCAAAGAATCCGCAGGAGATCTCAACAGACTTCTGCTTATCTTTCTTCATCCACCTCCATGGCCAAGGGTTGGCAGCTAACACGATTTCAGTGTGTAAATCTGCTTTGATGAGACCCATTTTATTTGCCTTCCAGATCGACCTAGGTAACGAGATCTTTAATAAAGTTCCGAAAGCCTGCGCTAGGCTCAGACCTTCAGCACCTCCAAAGCCCATCTCATGGTCTTTAGACAAAGTTCTTCACTTCGCCTCCCTGTTGAGCAATGAAGAATGTGCGTTAAAGGATTTGACGCAAAAAGTTATTTTCCTATTTGCACTCGCGTCCGGGGCCAGGGTTAGTGAGATCGTAGCCCTCTCGAGAGAGGCAGGTCGTGTTCAGTTCCTGGATGGGGGGGATCTGAACCTGTTTCCGGATCCTACGTTTCTCGCCAAGAATGAGTTACCCACCAACAGGTGGGGTCCCTGGAAAATCTGCCCTCTGAAAGAGGATGCATCTCTATGTCCAGTAGAATGCCTAAAGGTCTATCTTCGTAGAACTTCAGACTTCAAGGGTGGTCAACTATTCAGGGGAGAAACATCAGGCTCAAATTTATCTCTGAATCAACTCAGAGCGAAAATCACATATTTTATTCGCAGAGCGGATCCTGACAGTACACCCGCAGGTCACGATCCGAGGAAAGTTGCCTCATCCCTAAATTTCTTTAATTGTATGGATTTTGAACATCTCCATTCATACACGGGCTGGAAGTCTTCCAGGGTGTTCTTTCGCCACTATGCGAAGCAAGTAGAGGAACTTAAGAGATCTGTGGTAGCAGTGGGTCGTGTAGTCAACCCTACTGTTTAACTCTGCGAGGAACAGTGGTCTTAATTGGGACGATTAAGTCCAGGGTGAGTTTGTAGGTACATACTGTACTACAAACTAAATGAGGGCACCAAGTGCCCATATAGACTGTTCCTTCTTTCAAATGTGAACCTAGCATAAGTTCAGACATGTGTGCCGAGCGTTTCTAATGCTAATGTGATTGATTTGTAATACAGAC
>NC_090734.1:156735061-156740061 GCF_036898095.1 Palaemon carinicauda
ATTACTAGCAATATTTACTACCATTCACAGCAATGTTAACTACCATTCATAGCAATGTTTACTACTATTACTAGCAATGTTTACTACCATTACTAGCAGTGTTTACTACCACTTACTAGCAATGTTTACTAGCATTATTAGCAATGTTCACTACCATTCATAGCAATGTTTACTACCATTCATAGCAATGTTTACTACCATTCACAGCAATGTTAGCTACCATTCATAGCAATGTTTACTACCATTACTAGCAATGTTTAATGCCATTATTAGCAATGTTCACTACCATTCATATCAATGTTTACTGCCATTACTAGCAATGTCTACTACCGTTATTAGCAATGTCTACTACCATTCACAGCAATGTTAACTACCATGACTAGCAATGTTTACTGCCATTACCAGCAATGTTTACTACCATTCATAGCAATGTTTATTACCATTACTTGCAATGTTTACTACCATTCATAGCAATGTTTACTACCATTCATAGCAATGTTTACTACCATTACTTGCAATGTTTACTACCATTTACTAGTAATGTTTACTACCATTCATAGCGTTTACTGCCGTTATTAGCAATGTTTACTACCATTAATAGCAATGTTTACTACCATTTACTAGCAATGTTTACTACCATTTACTAGTAATGTTTACTACCATTCATAGCGTTTACTACCGTTATTAGCAATGTTTACTACCATTAATAGCAATGTTTACTAACATTTACTAGCAATGTTTACTACCATTTACTAACAATGTTTACTCCCATTAATAGCAATGTTTACTCCCATTAATAGCAATATTAACTACCATTAATAGCAATGTTTTCACCTTGCCATTTAACTGCCAGAAGCCAGTTATTGAGAGTGACATAAACGGATTAAAACTTCAACATGTAGACTGTTTGGTTTCTTATCAGTTTATTGCCAGAGAACAAGTCCCTGGGTACGTTTTTTTTTTCTCTTATCTTTATCTCCTGACTCTCATCTGGTCCACTTTTTTTTTTGTTATTCTTAGTTGGTTTGCATTCTAGTTTCTCTGATTCCAAATAAGGAGGTCGCTCACTCCTGCTAGATTTCTTCGCAAAGTAGATCAAAAAGAAAATAGGCCACATTCGGCTATTTTTTTACAGTTTTTCGAAGATCCGGTTTTTTTTTCATCCGGGAGTATTTTGAGGAAAATTTTAAAGATGATAACAATAACGATGATAAAAAGAAAGCAGGTGGGTATAAGAAGTTGGTCAGGGTGAAAAAAAGGATGGAAAAATATTAAAGGAATATTTGAAAATCTTAAAGATGTCCAACTTTTTATGCCTTTTTTTTGGGTCCCTGAAGAGTTTCCTTGTCTCTCTTTGCCTACCGAACTGGTTCCCTCGCCAGCAGATCCATGGACTCCCCTCCCCGTACCTTCTCCCTTCCCTTCCCCTACACCTTAAGGCCTCCTCTCTCCCCCTCTCTTCCTCCCGTTCCTCCTCTACAAGAAGAAAGAATCGTAGAAGGAAAAAAGAAAGCGGATAAGAAAGGATCTTTTGATGCTTTAGAAAAGTCTCCGAGTCTCTGCCTTCATCTTCGCACATTATTGTGCTCCGAGAGGCATTATTCTTTATGGAGTTACTTTCCATCCGTGTTTTATTTGCGTGAGATTTCATCCTTTGCATATTAAGCTTTATTTTTTAGTTTTTATTCCCCGCTAGAGCTCATTAAATCTTACCTAGGTCTAGTTCCACTGCGAGCGGTGGACCAAAATGTTAAGGTACATTTCCTTATAATAAGAGATGGATTGGATAATTCTCTTGTCATTTCAGATATAAATGAAAGCATTTGTTTCGTAGAAACTATAATGGTGATGTCTTCTAGATATCAGCCTAAGGCCGGGAGCACACTAGCGACTCTGTGGCGCCACAAAGCCACAGCATCATGGTGTGGCGGGGATGTGGTCTCCCATAGCTTTCCATTGTTTTCAAGTTTTGCCGCGCAAACTAGTGACTGTGGCTCTCTGTCGCTCATCCCCGCCACAGGCGTGGCGCGGCTTTGAAAACAATGGAAACCTATTGGAGACCACATTCCCGCCACACGATGCTGTGGCTTTGTGGCGCCACAGAGTCGCTAGTGTGCTCCCAGCCTAAAGTTCTTCACCCAAGGGCTTAACTACCGCACTGTAATGGTTCAGTGGCTACTTTCCACTTGGTAAGGTAGAAGGGACTCTTTAGCTATGGTAAACAGCTCTTCTAGGAGGAGGACACTCCAAAATCAAACCATGTTTCTGTAATAGATAGTACCATAGCCTCTGTGGCATGGTCTACCACTTACTAGGATTAGAGTTCTCTTGCTTGAGGATACACTCGAGCACACTATTCTATTTGATTCGATATTTCCAGGCCTCGCTGGGCTATTTTTGCCTGTTGGAGCCCTTTGGTTTATAGCATTCATCTTTTTCAACTATGGTTGTAGTTTAGCTAGTGATAATAATAATAATAATAATAATAATAATAATAAATGCTCTTAAATGTTTAAAGGTCGCTCATGAATGGCAGAGGCAAGGGACAGTGACATTGCTCTAGCACTCAGGACAATGCCCTAGAGACTGACCATATATCATATGATCAGCGCCCAAACCTCCTCTCCATCCAAGCTAGGACCAGGGAGGGCCAGGCATTGGCTGCAGATGACTCAGCAGATAGACCTATAGGCTCCCTTAAACCCCCAACCTTAGCTCACAAGGATGGTAAGGTTGCAGACATTAATGGCACTAACGAGTCTGAGCGGGACTCGAACCCCCGACTGGCAGACACCAGGCAGAGACATTACCAATCAGGCCACAGCAACCTCTTGTGGGGAAGTTAGTCTGAGGTCTTAAGGGAACTTGTAATGAATCCGAAGTTCTGTGTCTAGATTTTCCTTGGGTCTTGACCATATAAAGCCGTTGTGTTGTGTGGGTAGAGGTCTTTGCCTAAAATGGTCAATACTAAATGAAGTAACTTTAAAAGACAGTGTTCTTATAATTCAAATAGGTAGAATTGCCATAAAACTAAATTTTGATGTAGAAATAGTGTCACAGGGCTCTTGTGAATAATATTTCTGAAAGAATCTTTAAAATTGACAGAAATTCTTATACTTATGTGGAGAAGCATTCGTGAAATCTCTCTCTCTCTCTCTCTCTCTCTCTCTCTCTCTCTCTCTCTCTCTCTCTCTCTCAATAGTTTACAACGCTCTTTCCTCTGTCTTAAACAGACCACATCACCAAAGAAAGGAATCTGCAATAATTGAAAGCTGGTATCTTGATAATTTACAGAATTGTGAGATACAAATTATTATTATTATTATTATTATTATTATTATTATTATTATTATTATTAGCCAAACTACATCCCTATTTGAAAAAGCAGAATTCTTTAAACCCAAGGGTTCCAACAGGGAAAATAGCCCAGTGAGAAAAGGAAACAAGGGATTAAACAAACAAGAGAAGTATTGAACAATCAAATACTTTTAAGAACAGTAACGACATTAAAATAGATATTTCATATTAAGGCTATAAAAACTTAAAAAAAGAAGAGGAAGAGAAATAAGATAGAATAAGGTTCCCGACTGTACCCTCAATCAAGAGCTCTACCCTAAAACTGGAAGATCATGGTACAGAGGCTATGGCACTACCCACGACTAGAGAACAATGGTTTGATTTTGGAGTCTCCTTCTCCTAGAAGTAAATTTCATCTAGAAGTGTCCTTCTCCTTGATGTGTCCTCCTAGAAGTGTCCTTCTCCTTGATGTGTCCTCCTAGAAGTGTCCTTCTCCTAGAAGTGTCCTTCTCCTAGATGTGTCCTTCTCCTAGAAGTGTCCTACTCTTAGATGTGTCCTTCTCCTGCAGATTTTTAAGTTTTCCTTGAGTTTGATAATAGGCACAAAGTCTGTCGATCGTTGCCCACCAAAAGTTGATTCATCAAAAAATTATCATTTATTCTGAAATGTAGATTTGAGACCTTCAGGTCCTTTGATATGTTCTGGTTTTAAGAAGAACAGTTTTTGCCTTTCTTGTTTGGTGTTGATTTTTGACTTTGCATCTTATCATCCTGTGATCACTACCTACATCGACTTGGTTCAGGACATCAACATTTTTAACTATATTATGTTTGTCTACCAGTATGTAGCCTTATTTCATTACGTGTTTCATGGTTTGGGCTTCACCATGTCCATCTCTTGTTTTCACTCTTTTGAAAGAATGTGTTCATGATCTTGAAGTTATGTGCTACAGCAAAATTTATCAAGTCAACTCCCCTTTCATTTCTCTCCCCATATCCAAATTTGCCAACGCAATCCTCATTCCCTTTTCCAATTTATCATAATAATAATTGATATATTTATCAATAATTTCTTCCCTGAATCAAGGAATGAATTAAGCCAACGCAATCCTCATTCCCTTTTCCAATTTATCATAATAATAATTGATATATTTATCAATAATTTCTTCCCTGAATCAAGGAATGAATTAAGCCAACGCAATCCTCATTCCCTTTTCCAATTTATCATAATAATAATTGATATATATATCAATAATTTCTTCCTTGAATCAAGGAATGAATTAAGCCTAAGTGTATTTTTTTCAGTCATTGATAAATTAAATCAAATCAAATTTGAGGATTTTTCTCAAATGTATTACACATCTCACTACATCAAATACAGTAAGTAAGATACTAATGCATATTATGTTGACTATTTTTTAATAGTTAAAAATTTAAATACATCAAAATACAATACGCAATTTCATTTATATTTTAGTTATATTGGCTATGTAATTTCATAATATATAAGAAGTTGAAGTAGTCAGTAATCATTGTGATGAATTACAGATAATGCCCTCGTTATTATTATTATTATTATTATTATTATTATTATTAATGTTGTTATTATTTTTACTATTATTATTACTATAATTATTATTATTGTTATTATTTTTATTATTATTATTTCTATTATTATTATTATTATTATTATTATTATTATT
>NC_090734.1:156761631-156769131 GCF_036898095.1 Palaemon carinicauda
TCTACTTTCTTCTGCTTTTTTAAGCAAGAGTGTTCTATTAATAATAATAATAATAATAATAATAATAATAATAATAATAATAATAATAATAAAAATATCATTATTATCAGTATTATTATTATTATTATTATTATTATTATTATTATTATTATTATCAGTATTATCATGATAATAATAATGATGGTAATAAAACAACAACAACAACAACAATAATAGTAATAATAATAATAATAATAATAATAATAATGAAGGTTATTATTATTATTATTATTATTATTATTATTATTGCTGTTGTTTTATTACCATCATTATTATCATATTATTATTATTATTATTATTATTATTATTGTTGCTGTTGTTGTTGTTATCGTTATCATTATTATTGTTATTGTTATTACTGTTATTATTTCATTAACATCATTATCATCATCATCATCATCATCATCATCATCATCATCATCATAATAATAATAATAATAATAATAATAATAATAATAATAATAATAAAAGTTATTATTGTTATTATTTTTATTGCAATTATCATTATTATTATTATTATTATTATTATTATTATTTTATAATTATTATTATTATTATTATTATTATTATTCGCAATCAACATCATGTTATCATATTTCTCTAGCATAGAAAAACCGCCAATACTATCACATTCAAAACCAAACCAATATGATAAACAGAGAAATATTGATATAATTAAAAATTAAACACAAAACTCCCTAGGCCATGGCCATCGATTCCCGTTTTCTATATTTTAATCTCGTTTTCTGTACAACGAGAATTGTTTGATTCGCAAAAGTTTCGCCCTGAATAATTAGTATTAAACTAACACGACCAAGGTATTGATTGAGATGCAACCCTAACGCTGTTATTCGAGGTGGGATTGGCCGTCGTTAAGGAATTAATGAGCCGGTAATGTAATATTAACAAATGGAGAATGAATGGGTTTATCGCGCGCATGCCTCCGCCAAGGGTCACTTTCACAAACGGGTATGTGTCGGTGTCCAAATGAGATTATTCTTATTATTATTCTTATTATTATTATCATTAGAGTACGCGGCCCGTCAAAATGCAGTTGGATATTTAGATGGATATGCACATGCATCCGTTCTCACCGGGGTATAGCAACTCCCTCTCTATGCTACGCCTGACAATGCCGCTGGGCATGACTGGAAGGGAATATATATATATATATATATATATATATATATATATATATATATATATATATATGTGTGTGTGTGTGTGTGTTTGTGTGTGTATATATATATACACAGTATATATATATATATATATATATGCATGTATATATATATATATATATATATACAGTATATATATATATATATATATATATATATATATGCATGTATATATACTGTATATATATATATATATATATTTTTGGGCTCAAGCCATGTCGTCCTGATGGAAGTTCCTATAGGGTAGCTTCCTAGGGTATATTACAACTACGGCGATATTCCCAGAGAATTTACCTTAAGGTACCAGAATTCTAACTCCTGGAGCGAGTATCCCTCGTGAAAGGGATATCGCGACATATCAGAGGACGTATTCTAGACACGTCACATGGCAATCTACGACCTGAACAGAGATTCGTCTCGTAGGAGGGAGATTGACGAGATACGAATTCGGGAAAGAAAAAGGGGAGCCGCTCCCAAGGCTTCCCTATCCCCCGATTCGTATGCGTGCCTGGCGCCAATCCTGGCGCCATCTGTATTCCTTTTTGCGTAGCTTAACAACTCGGTGTTTTTTCCTGTTTTTCTCGCAAATCTTGGATTTATTCAGCTTTTCATGGCTTCTTCATCTTCGTTGACCTCGGATAAGTTGAGTATAGTGTCTGTTATGTATAAATGTAGGCTCTTGGTAAAATTTTGAGTGATTAATAGGATTAATCTTTGATACAAGAGCCGTAGCCTACCAGAGGTGTCCTGGACACTGTCACTCGCTAGGTATAAATTAGTTAGTCAGAGTGACATTCCTGGTTGTTTTGCTTAATAAAATTTAGCTATTTAGCTTTACATAGGATTTCCTTTCGTGCTTAGTATTATTTGGCGAAGTATTCGCCATTCTGGCCTACGCTAGGCCATGTAGCCTAGTCGTTTGGTCCTAGTACTTAATGCATGATTATGGTTTTTCCGAGTGTAATTAAAATTTTATTGAAGCTTTAGGCTATATATTTTATACATTTTAGACTGTGTGGAATATTTCCAAGATTGTATACGTGAGAGTTTCGGTGAATTAGGTAATCGATTCTCTTGGTGCCTAGGCTAATTGCTTATGGAGCCTTAGTATACTTTATCATACTCCCCGGTTGCTTTCTTTTCTTCGGAGAAGGTATGCAATCCCTTTCCCTCTGTTTAAGCCTTGGGCTTATCCCTAAGTGGTTTTTTCCGAATTTATTTTCGATAAAACTATACTAGGGTGTTACTGTACCTTCCTGTTCCAGCAGAGTCTGGTTCAAAGAGGGTCAGAACAACAGAGTTTTTAGTCTGAGTCCGTGTTGTTTGGCTTGGGGCAGAGTCTCCCTCGCTGACCTAACACTTACAAAGGGAGCTGAGCTCCCTTAGGTCACTGTCGAAGGTTTCTGTAGTTATGATTCCTTCTTGTGTGATCGACCAGACTAAGTCCTGTTGCTGTTCTCGGGGAGGATAAATCTTCCCTTGGGAGTTGCAACGCCTTCCTTGCTTTGGTGCTCTGGAAGCTGGCAGGTATTATACTACTGCGCTGGCCCTTTCCCTTAGATCTCCCTTAGGCTAAGACAGAGTTCTTGGCTGCGGGTGATCTGTCACTAAAGCAAGGTTGGCAGGACCCTCTTGTCCCTTCCCCCTCTATCTCCGTAATGGCCTAGCCATTACTGTACTGTACCTTGCCGGCCGGCAGAGCTGGCCGGCAGGGGTATTACTGTACCATATGTCATTCTACTTCTGGACCTAGTATAGGTTGGGATATGGATTGACTAAGCCCATTGCCGGCCGGCAGAGACGCTGGACGGCAAAGGTCTTATGTTTTCGAGTGCTGCCCGGACCTCTCTTGGTCCCTCATCCATGCCTGCCGGCAGAGCCGGACGGCATTGGTCAAGGAAGCCTGAATTAAGTTTCTCCCCTTCCTTATATGCACTCTTTCGGTTGCCGGGCTTGGGGGGTTGTGTACACTCTTATCCCGGCATCCATTCTATTTTCTTCTAGTGCTGTACCTGTCCCGGCAGCCGGCCTATGAGGCCGGCTGCCGGCCTATGAGGCCGGCAGCCGGGCAGGGGTAGTCTTCTGGTTCTTTTGCTGCCGGCTGGCATCGGTCTTGTACCTTTGCCGGCCGGCTTATGTCAGTCCTTGTCTGCCGGTCACCAAGAGTGTGGCCGGCAGCTGGGTACTACCTTGTGTAGTTGCTGGCCGGCAATCATTGCCGGCCAACACTGGCTGTTGCTGGCCGGCAGCTGCTGCCGCCGGCACAGGCATTTGAACCAGAGGGCTGCCGCCCTATAGCTGTTAAGTAGTATACTTTAAAGCTAATTGTGGTGTGTGCCGGCCGGCAAAGGCAGGCCGGCACACATCCTCCTATACTGTACTAGTATTCTTCTGTATAGCATATACAGTAAGAAGAAAACTATAGTAAAAGTTTAGGTACAGCACTGTATCTTCTAACACTATTGTGTTTTCTTACACAGCCCTTTGCTGTTGCCCTCAGACAGGAAGCAGAGTTCTTCCCCGTCTATTATCCAGGATTTTTAAAATCATTGCCTAGGTGTGAGCTCCACCTGTTTCCTCTGGAAACCTTGCATTGGTTACTCTAGTAGAGATAAACCATTTTTGATTTTATTATCCGGAAGGCAGCAACAATGGGTTGTGAGGGAAACACAAGTGTGTGTCTTTCATTTATGAATTGTTATGCTATACTATGCATATCCAGTGATACATAGTTCACTTGATACTCATGGAAATTTCTTCTCTTTACAGGAGGACCCTCCGAAGTGCGGAAATGTTTTCTGCAATGTCCGCAGCAAGAACCTCTGCGGACATGAGTGTTGTAGGAGACACGCAGCATGCACTGTCTCCAAGGATGATCTCCAGTATTGGGACCCTCAGGTATGTACTGTATGCACTAACCTGATTACTGAGGCTTTTGATTCCCCTAGAACGGCGGAATCAAGGGATATAGCTAGGGAAAAGCTTCGTACTTGGGTAAGGGGCTTCAAGAAGAACACCTCTGGCCCTTATCTTCCAAGTGAGAAGATGAGGGCGTATCTTTTTCCCCAGGCATCAGCTGAAGCAGTGATTCCCCAGCCTCAAGAGGAGATCCTTCAAGATCAAGTCCAGGTGGACGAGGAAGTCGCAGATGCGATGCAAGACATCCAGTTGTGTGACAGGATGTCTGACCTGGACGATCGTTTGGAAGAAGACCTCCTGGCAGAAGGTCAGGATCAAGTTCAAACCCCGGATGTCGTAGAGGATGAGGTCGACGAGGTGTCGGCTACTCCGGTTCAGATGCCGGAGCCTATCCCCTCAACATCGGCTGGCCTCCCAGTAGAACTGGGACAGGCCCTCTCTTCGATTGTTGGAATGATCCAACAAATGCAGAAGGAGAATCAGGAGAAGGCGGCTGCAATGGAACTGCGTATGCAGTCCCTGGCAGAATCACATGGGCCCCGGAAAAGGCTCAATGTGAAAGACCTTCCCATATGCTCAGATGCTAACCCATGGAGGTATGCTGAGCACATGCCGATGACGACTGGAAAGATCGTCATTTCGGATAAGCTGGGTTCAGTTCCCCTAGAGGAGGTAGAATTCTGGCCCAGCAAGGCATCATATCCGGACTGCTATGTCCGGCTGAGAAAAGAACCAGCTTCAAGGGAGGAGACAGAGCCGAAGGAGGTCATTGTTATGGACCACGCTAAGGCTCAAGCCCTACTTTCATCCTCGATGAAAGAGAGGGGCTTCTCGAATTCGAAGGTAGCTGCATTGAGCAAGAAGCTCCCTTCGTTTGTGTCCTCTCCAGATAGAGCCTTCCCCTTTTTACAGAAGGGTTTGCGGCTGTCCTAAAGGCAGTCGAGGCCGGCAAGCCTTGCCCCTCCCTGGAGGAGTGTAAACCCTTGTCGCTGGCTCTACCTATGGACCACAAAGACTGGAAGGATGTCCATCTAACATTCTCAGTGGGAAAGTTGGAGGCTGATATTGCCGGACGGCAATTCGGCGAGGACCTCCCCAAGCTGTCCGAATCTCTTTTACGAAGAGAGTTCGAGACAAAAGAAAGACTGGCTGCCTCAATGTCTCATCAGACTACTCTCGAGACGATGGCAAGTGACCCCAAGGTCCATGAAATGTTCATGGTAGTGGCTAAGTCTCACTTAGCCACAGTGACGAAGGACCTTTATAACTTCGTCAAGGCAAGGAGAGCTTGCAGGGAGTTCGTGTTCACCGGGGCTTCGGTGAGACACGAGCCAAGGAAGTTAATCTCCTCCAACATTTGGGGAAAAGACCTTTTCCCTACCGATGTGGTCAAAGAGGTTGTTGATAAGGCCGCCGTGGAGAATAGAAATCTTCTCCAGAAGTGGGGCCTGGCTATCAAAAGAAAATCTTCCCCGGATGAGGGTCCTCAACCAAAGAGGAAGAATATGAAGACTAGGCTACCATCTCGGCCAGCCAAGCCTTATAGACAGCAACAGCAACTGCAATTGCCTTTGCCTCCAGTGCCCCAGATGGTGGCACAAACCCCGACTGCCTTTCAGTGGGTACCCCAGGCGGTGCCAGGTCAGTCAACCACATTCGCCCCAACGTTCGAAGGACAGTCTTCTTCCTTTCGTGCAAAACCTAGAGGAGCAGCCAGAGGCTCGTCTAGGCGCCCCTCAAGGGGAAGGGGATTCAGAGGTGGTCGTGGTCAGGGAGGCAAGACCTCAGGACGGCAGTCCAAGTGAAATGATACCGGTAGGAGGGAGACTGATGAAATTTTGGGATCGCTGGACCTTCGATCCCTGGGCCCAAAGCCTACTCAAGAATGGACTGGGTTGGAGCTGGTACAGCACTCCACCCCCATGCCTTCGGTTTTTCCAACACTCCACCCCCATTTTGGAGGAGTACGTTCAAGAACTGTTGGAGAAAAATGTGATCCGAAAGGTGAAGTCCATCAAATTCCAAGGGAGGCTGTTTTGTGTTCCCAAGAAAGACTCGGAAAAGCTCAGAGTCATTCTGGACTTGTCACCACTCAACAAGTTCATAGTGAATTGCAAATTCAAGATGCTAACACTGCAACACATAAGGACCTTACTGCCCAAGAGGGCATACTCAGTCTCTATAGACTTGTCAGACGCCTATTGGCACATTCCAATCAGCCGTCGACTCTCCCCCTACCTAGGGTTCAGGCTACAACGAAAACTGTACGCCTTCAGAGCCATGCCATTCGGGCTAAACATAGCCCCAAGGATTTTCACGAAGCTTGCGAGCGCAGCTCTCAAACAATTACGCCTAAAGGGAATTCAGGTAGTAGCCTACCTGGACGACTGGCTGGTGTGGGCAGCATCCGAGACCGAATGCTTGCAAGCTTCCAGTCAGGTGATCCAGTTCCTAGAGTACCTAGGCTTCAAGATCAACAAGAAAAAGTCTCGACTTTCTCCATCCCAAAAGTTCCAGTGGCTGGGAATCCACTGGGACCTTTTGTCACACAGTTTCTCCATCCCAATGAAGAAAAGGAAGGAGATAGCGGGCTCTGTCAAGAGACTTCTAGATTCCGAAAGGATATCAAGACGCGAACAGGAGAGGGTACTAGGCTCTCTCCAGTTTGCTTCAGTGACAGACCCAGTGCTAAGAGCACAGCTAAAGGATGCAACCGGAGTTTGGAGAAGGTATGCATCAAACGCGCGAAGAGACCTGAGAAGACCAGTGCCGCCTCGGCTACGTACTCTTCTCAGACCTTGGTCCCAAGCCAGACATCTAAAGAAGTCTGTTCTTCTTCAGCCACCTCCCCCGTCGTTGACGATTCACTCAGACGCCTCAAAGGAGGGATGGGGAGGTCACTCTCATCGGAAAAAAGTCCAGGGGACTTGGTCCAAGCTATTCAGGACCTTTCATATAAACTTTCTAGAAGCTATGGCAGTGCTCCTTACCTTAAAGAAAGTCTCCCCGCGTCACTCGATCCACATAAGATTGGTGACAGACAGCGAGGTGGTTGTGAGATGCTTGAATCGACAAGGGTCGAGGTCACCACCTCTCAACCAAGTGATGTTAGCCATTTTCCGATTGGCGGAAAAGAAGAAGTGGTACCTGTCGGCAGTTCACCTTCAAGGAGTCCGCAATGTGACAGCGGACGCTCTATCCAGGTTCACACCGATAGAGTCGGAATGGTCCTTAGACGCAGGATCATTTTCCTTCATTCTGAATCAAGTCCCAGAACTGCAAATAGACCTCTTTGCGACGAAAGACAACAAAAAGTTGCCCCTGTACGTGTCCCCGTACGAGGACCCCTTAGCGGAAGCAG
>NC_090734.1:156774131-156781631 GCF_036898095.1 Palaemon carinicauda
TAGAGAGGTATTGAGAGAGGTTTCGGTATTCAAAGAACGGATGGCTCGTTATATATGTGATTGATGAGAGCTCCGTCGAGATTTGGTAAGATAGGGTATTTTTTCAGTTTTTAAGTTTTCTGTAGTTTTTTTTTTCAGTTTTAGGGTTTTAGTTTTAGGGCTTCTCAAGCTTTAGGGTTTAACTTATATTTTTTAGTTTGTTTTTTGTTTAGTTGTGGGTCTTTTCAAGTTTTAGGCCTTTCCAAGATTTTGGGTCTGTTAGAGTTTTAGGGTCTTTTCAAGTTTTGTTCTTTCCAAGTCTTATAGTTTTTTAGTTTTAGCGGGTTTTCAAGTTTTGGGTTTTTTTTTTTTTTCAATATTTAGGGGCTTTTCAAGTTTGGTTCTTTCCAAGTTTGGTTTTTTCCAAGTCTTATAGATTTTTAGTTTTAGGGGTTGTTTTAGTTTTAAATTTTGGGTATTTTCAAGTATTGGGTGTTGTAAAGTTTTGGGTAAAGTTTGTGTTCTCTGAAAATTCTTGAAATTGCTGAGTTTTATTCATATCAAACAATTTTTGGTTATTCACTTTGGTTTCATATAATTCACACAATTTTGTATTGACAACTTGATTGTCATTTAGAATCTAATAAAATTGTTTATGGGTAATGGCTGCTTGCATTGTAAACCCATCTATTATCAATTTTACAGAAACAAATAATTTTCAATATTAAACTTACCCGATAATCATGTAGCTGTCAACTCCGTTGCCCGACAGAATTCTATGGAGGGATACGCCAGCTATCACAATACTAGAAGGGGGTGTACTCACCAGCGCCACCTGTGGCCAGGTACTCAATCATTTGTTGTTTACACCTCCTCAATTATTCCTCTGTCGTGCCTCCGGCTAGACGTTCTGGGATACGCTCATGGTCTTCGAGTTTATTCTCGCTTATTTGGTGATGTATTCTCTTTGATTTACGGCTGTCGCATTACTAGAAACTTCAGATATTAGCTAGATAGCTTTTATTTAATTCAGTTTAACGGTTAACGATTTTTTGCTTGTTTTTTGGATCTCCCTTTGACTTCTCTTGAAAACAAAATGTCTGACAATTCGCAAGCCCCCTCCCATAGACGATGTAGGTCTTGCAATAGGCGTATTCCGAAGGTCTCGGTAGATCCTCACACCGCTTGTTCTGACTGTAGGGACAGACCCTGTCAGTTAGAAAATCGATGTGAGGAATGCGCCGGACTTTCGGAATTGGATTTTGTCCGACTTTTGAAGTATTCTTCTAAGTTAGAGAGAATTAGAGCTAGGAGGAGTTCGTCTCACTCTTCTTTATTTTCCTCATCTCATGATCCCCAACCTGATCCTACCCCTGTAGTGGCTACCCCCGATCCTACTGTGTGCCCTCCGCCTGATATGTCAGTGGTTTTACGCGCTATTCAGGCTTTAGGCGATAAGGTAGAGTCAGTGGTAAGTGACCATAAGTCTCTGATGGCCGAAGTGAAAGAGTTGAAGGCCAAGAGTGCAGTGGGTGAAGTTAGTGCCAGTGCTGTGACGAGTGCTAGTGTCGGTGCAGTGCCTTGTACTAGTGTTAGTGCCAGTGTGGTGCGTGGGGATTTTTCTGTGCGAGCCAGTCGTTCTCCCAGTCCGGGACCTCTTGCAAGCTCCCATGCCCAGGGGAGAAGCAATGTCGAAGGGCATAAGGGTTCGGCAGGCCTTGTTAGGCGCACAGAATTATCCTCAGTGGTTGCGGGCGTGTCTTCCACAGACCGTCACTCCCACTTGCAGACGATTGAGCCCGTCTTCCGCTCGTCCGCTGATCTTACGGGGAAGAAACGTTGGTCTCAGGTCTCTAGACCGCTTAAACGCAGAGTCCAGCCATCGAGTGCTCAACCAGGTTGCAGTTGTTGGCTCAGCTCTGACTCGCCTCAGTCATCTAGCGACTGTACTCCGCCCAAGAGGAGTAAGGTACAACAGAGCTGCACCGGTGGTGCAACCACTGTTATGGCTTTACCTCAGTCTGCCACTGTCTCTGCTGATCCCAAGTGGTCTATGCTTCAGTCCATGCAAGCTCAGTTGTCGGACCTGATGCGTGAGTGTCGTGCTGAGAGTGTTGCCCCTCCTACACCTGTGGTGCACCAACCTCCTGCACCCGTTCAGCCTGTGCTGCACCCGCCTGCACCGGAGGTGCACCTACCTCCTGCACCCGTTCAGCCTGTGCTGCACCCACCTGCACCGGTGGTGCACCAACCTCCTGCACTCGCTGCACCCAGTCGCAGCTCCATCTGCCAGGCATACGAGGTTGAACCACTTTCTGTGTTCACTGTTCCCAGTGTTGTTCAGCATCAGCCTTCTTTAAGGCAACCTTCGGTTTGGGATCAGGAGGATTACTCCACTCTTCCTCCTCCTCCCCTGGCTGCTCCACCGGCGGTGCAACTCTCGGTGGAAGTACAACAACCTCTTCCACCTGTGAGTCAGTCTCCTCAGTTGCTGCACCGAGCTCTACCCGTGCACCCTGATCCTGCTCCTCAGACATCTCTGCTTGCGGGATCTTTACCTTGTTCTGCACAGCCTCGGTCTCTTCACGCTCCACTCATACCACAGGAACAGGAACGGACTACTCCGCCTCCGTCCTCCGTTCAGCTGGTGCATTCCTTGGGTGCAACTCTTGCTAGGAGTCATCCTCCTTCACCCTTGCTCCTGCCTTCTGCTCCGACTGTTGTTCAACCTATGCAGTCTGAACCTCAGGTTTTCCCTCAAGTTGAGGTAACCTCTGCTGTTGTTCCTGCCCATTCTGACTCTGCGGTTCAGCATTCTGGTCCTTTTGCTTCGCTACCCTCTGCTGATGAAGTGTCGGATGATGAGGAGGCACATCTTGATCCCTCATCAGACGTGGAGGAGTCTAAGCCTTCTCCATTGTCTGTTGATTTTAGAAAGGTCTTGGCTCTACTCAGGGAGCTTTACCCTGACCACTTCGTCTCTGCTGTTCCCCGCTCTCCTCCATCTGAGTTTTCGCTAGGCGTGCAACAAGCTAAGTCGTGCTATACTAAGCTTGTCCTAGCTAGATCCTCCAAGAGGGCCTTAAGGATCTTAGGGGATTGGCTTCAGTCTAAACAACACCTGGGCAAGACTTCCTTCATGTTCCCTCCAACGAAGCTCGCATCGAAAGGTTGCGTTTGGTATGCCACAGGGGAAGCACCAGGCTTGGGAGTTCCTGCCTCTGCCCAGGCTGACTTCTCAAGTCTGGTGGACTCGCCTAGGAGGACTGCGATGAGACGCTCGAAGGTTTGTTGGACCTTCTCAGACCTGGATCACCTTCTGAAAGGGTTGTTCAGAGCTTTCGAGATGTTCAATTTTCTCGACTGGTGCCTGGGAGCCCTCAGCAAGAAAACATCTCCTGCGGACAAAGACTCTGCCATGTTAATTATGTCCTGCATGGATAAGGCTATCAGGGATGGTTCGGGTGAGCTAGCGTCGTTATTTGTATCAGGGGTGTTGAAGAAAAGAGAACAACTGTGTTCCTTCCTCTCAGCCAGCATTACACCGTGCCAGCGGTCTCAGCTCCTTTTTGCTCCACTCTCTAAGTTCCTCTTTCCAGAGGAGCTAGTTAAGGACTTGTCGGCTGCCCTGATACAGAAGGACACGCACGATCTTGTAGCTTCATCGGCTCGTAAGTCTAAGGTTACCACCTCTGTCCCCAAGACTTATCGCTCTCCAGTGGCTGATACCCCGGCCACTAGGTTCATACCGCCCTTTCGTGGTAGAGCCCCCAGCCGAGGAAGCTCCCGTCCAGACTCTCACAGGGGCAAGTCTAAGAAAGGACCCAGGACATCCAAGGGAAAACACTGACTCTCAGATTCTCCAGACAACAGTAGGTGCCAGGCTCAAGATCTTCTGGCAAGCCTGGGAGAAGAGAGGTGCAGACGCACAGTCTGTCAGTTGGCTGAGGTACGGTTACAAGATTCCATTCTGCCTCAAACCGCCTCTGACCACATCGCCCATCAACCTCTCTCCCAACTACAAAGAAGAGGACAAGAGGCTAGCTTTGCAACAGGAGGTGTCGCTACTTGTGCAGAAGAAGGCAGTGGTTATAGTCCGGGACCATCAATCCCCGGGCTTCTACAACCGTCTCTTTCTTGTGGCCAAAAAGACAGGAGGTTGGAGACCGGTGCTGGACGTCAGCTCTCTCAACGAGTATGTCACCAAGCAGACGTTCACAATGGAGACGACCAAGTCGGTCTTAGCAGCGGTCAGACAGGAGGACTGGATGGTCTCATTGGACTTGAAAGATGCATACTTTCACGTTCCCATTCATCCAGACTCCCAACCTTTCCTGAGATTCGTTTTCGGAAAGGTTGTCTATCAGTTCCAAGCCCTGTGTTTTGGCCTAAGCACAGCTCCTTTGGTCTTTACTCATCTGATGAGGAATGTAGCGAAATTCCTGCACTTATCGAACATCAGAGCCTCCCTCTACCTAGACGACTGGCTGTTGAGAGCCTCCACGAGTCGTCGTTGTCTGGAGAACCTCTCTTGGACTTTAGATCTAATCAGAGACCTAGGTCTATTAGTCAATTTAGAGAAATCTCAACTCATTCCCTCCCAATCCATTGTGTATCTGGGAATGGAGATTCAGAGTCGGGATTTTCGGGCTTTTCCATCGGCCCCCAGGATAAACCAAGCCCTACAGTGCATCATGAGCATGCTGAAGAGGAGCAATTGCTCAGTGAGACAGTGGATGAGTCTCACAGGGACCCTCTCATCTCTGGCCCTGTTTGTCGAGCTGGGGAGACTCCACCTCCGCCCTTTTCAATTCCATCTTGCAGCTCATTGGGACAAGGGCTCGACTCTAGAAGCAGTCTCTATCCCTATCAACCAAGAGATGAAGACCACTCTCCGGTGGTGGAAGCACAATCTTCTTCTCAAGGAGGGTCTATCATTGGCCATTCAGACCCCCCATCTTCTTCTCTTCTCGGATGCATCGGACTCGGGCTGGGGTGCGACCTTGGACGGACGGGAATGCTCAGGAGTGTGGAACAAGGAACAAGGATTACTCCACATCAATTGCAAGGAACTGTTAGCAGTCCATCTTGCCCTGTTGAACTTCAAGTCCCTCCTGCTAGGCAAAGTGGTGGAGGTGAATTCAGACAACACCACAGCCTTGGCTTACATCTCCAAGCAAGGAGGGACCCATTCGAGGAGCCTTTACGAGATCGCAAGGGACCTCCTCATTTGGTCAAGAGGTCTAAACCTCACTCTGGTCACGAGGTTCATCCAGGGCGATATGAATGTTTCAGCGGATCGCCTCAGCAGAAGGAATCAGGTCATTCCCACGGAATGGACCCTCCACAAGAGTGTGTGCAACAGACTTTGGACGTTGTGGGGTCAGCCTACCATAGACCTGTTTGCCACCTCCATCACCAAGAGACTTCCGCTTTATTGTTCCCCTGTTCCAGACCCTGCAGCGGTTCATGTAGATGCTTTCCTTCTGAACTGGTCCCATCTCGACCTGTACGCATTCCCTCCGTTCAAGATCATAAACAAAGTTATGCAGAAATTCGTCTCGCACGAAGGGACACGGTTGACGCTGGTTGCTCCCCTTTGGCCTGCAAGAGAATGGTACACAGAGGTACGTCAATGGCTAGTAGACTTCCCCAGGACTCTACCTCTAAGAGTGGACCTTCTACGTCAACCACACGTAGACAGGTTGCACCCAAACCTCCACGCTCTTCGACTGACTGCCTTCAGACTGTCGAAAGATTCGCTAGAGCTAGAGGCTTTTCGAAGGAGGCAGCCAGTGCGATTGCCAGAGCTAGAAGAATTTCCACTCGTAGAGTCTACCAGTCTAAGTGGGAGGTCTTCCGAAGCTGGTGTAGAGCCAATTCAATATCCTCTACCAATACCTCTGTGATCCAAATAGCTGACTTCCTGATTCATCTTAGGAATGAGAGATCCCTTTCTACTTCTACAATTAAAGGGTATAGGAGCATGTTGGCCTCAGTCCTCCGCCATAGGGGTTTGGACCTGTCTTCCAACAAGGACCTTCAAGACATTCTCAAGTCTTTTGAGACGTCTAAAGAACGTCGTCTTTCCACTCCAGGCTGGAATCTGGACGTAGTCTTAAGGTTCCTTATGACATCTAGGTTCGAACCTCTCCAGTCAGCTTCCTTCAAGGATCTTACCCTCAAGACTGCTTTTCTCGTTTGCCTTGCCACAGCTAAGAGAGTCAGTGAGGTTCATGCCTTCAGCAAGAACATTGGTTTCACAACCGAATCAGCTACATGTTCTTTTCAGCTTGGATTCCTAGCAAAGAACGAGCTTCCTTCACGTCCTTGGCCTAGATCGTTCGAAATACCTAGCCTCTCCAACATGGTAGGTAACGAACTAGAGAGAGTTCTTTGCCCTGTCAGAGCTCTCAAATATTATCTGAAGAGGTCTAAACCTATTCGAGGACAGTCAGAAGCCTTATGGTGTGCCATCAAGAAACCCTCGAGACCCATGTCCAAGAATGGGCTTTCGTACTATATAAGGCTTCTGATCAGAGAAGCACATTCTCACTTAAAGGAGGAAGACCTTGCGTTGCTGAAGGTAAGGACCCACGAAGTAAGAGCTGTTGCTACTTCGTTGGCCTTTAATAAAAACCGTTCTCTGCAAAGCATTATGGATGCAACCTATTGGAGGAGCAAGTCAGTGTTTGCATCATTTTATCTGAAAGATGTCCAGTCTCTTTACGAGAACTGCTACACCCTGGGACCATTCGTAGCAGCGAGTGCAGTAGTAGGTGAGGGCTCAGCCACTACATTCCCATAATCCCATAACCTTTTTTAACCTTTCTCTTGAATACTTTTATTGTTGTTTTTATGGTTGTTACGGTAGGCTAAGAAGCCTTCCGCATCCTTGGATTTGGCGGGTGGTCTATTCATTCTTGAGAAGCGCCTGGGTTAAAGGTTTGGTAGAGGTCCTTTAGTAGGGTTGCAACCCCTTGTACTTTGGCACCTTTGGGTTGATTCAGCCTCCAAGAGGAACGCTGCGCTCAGTAAGGAAGACGAACTTTAAATAAAAGGCAGAGTAACGGTTCTATTCGACTTCCTTACCAGGTACTTATTATTTCATTGTTATTGGAGATAACTGTTATATGAAATTTGGGGATACTTAGCTATCCTTTAATCATGTACACTGGTTTTCACCCACCTCCCTGGGTGTGAATCAGCTACATGATTATCGGGTAAGTTTAATATTGAAAAATGTTATTTTTATTAATAAAATAAATTTTTGAATATACTTACCCGATAATCATGATTTAATCGACCCTCCCTTTCCTCCCCAGAGAGAACCAGTGGACCGAGGAATAATTGAGGAGGTGTAAACAACAAATGATTGAGTACCTGGCCACAGGTGGCGCTGGTGAGTACACCCCCTTCTAGTATTGTGATAGCTGGCGTATCCCTCCATAGAATTCTGTCGGGCAACGGAGTTGACAGCTACATGATTATCGGGTAAGTATATTCAAAAATTTATTTTAT
>NC_090734.1:156791631-156801631 GCF_036898095.1 Palaemon carinicauda
TACTTGAATGGTTGGTGAGATTGTTTGATATGTGTTTTGTGTTGTCAATGGTACCAGTAGATTGGGTTTGTGCGTGTATTGTACCACTGTATAAGGGTAAGGGATATGTGCATGAGTGTTGTAATTCAAGAGGTATTAGTTTGTTGAGTGTAGTTGGAAAAGTGTATGGTAGAGTAATGATTAATAGGATTAAGGATAAAACAGAGAATGCAATCTTGGAAGTACAGGGTGGTTTTAGAAGAGGTAGGGGTTGTATGAATCAGATTTTTACAGTTACGCAGATATGCGAGAAATATTTAGCAAAAGGTAAGGAGGTGTATGTTGCGTTTATGGATCTGGAGAAAGCATATGATAGAGTTAATAGGGTAGCAATGTGGAATGTGATGAGGTTATATGGAGTTGGTGGAAGGTTGTTGCAAGCAGTGAAAAGTTTCTACAAAGGTAGTAAAGCATGTGTTAGAATAGGAAATGAAGTGAGCGATTGGTTTCCGGTGAGAGTGGGGCTGAGACAGGGATGTGTGATGTCGCCGTGGTTGTTTAACTTGTGTGTTGATGGAGTGGTGAGAGAGGTGAATGCTCGAGTGCTTGGACGAGGATTAAAACTGGTAGACGAAAATAATCATGAATGGGAGGTAAATCAGTTGTTGTTTGCGGATGATACTGTACTGGTAGCAGACACAGAAGAGGAGCTTGACCGACTAGTGACAGGGTGTGTGAGAGAAGGAAGTTGAGAGTTAATGTGGGTAAGAGTAAGGTTATGAGATGTACGAGAAGGGAAGGTGGTGCAAGGTTGAATGTCATGTTGAATGGAGAGTTACTTGAGGAGGTGGATCAGTTTAAGTACTTGGGGTCTGTTGTTGCAGCAAATGGTGGAGTGGAAGCAGATGTATGTCAGAGAGTGAATGAAGGATGCAAAGTGTTGGGGGCAGTTAAGGGAGTAGTAAAAAATAGAGGGTTGGGCATGAATGTAAAGAGAGTTCTATATGAGAAAGTGATTGTACCAACTGTGATGTATGGATCGGAGTTGTGGGGAATGAAAGTGATGGAGAGACAGAAATTGAATGTGTTTGAGATGAAGTGTCTAAGGAGTATGGCTGGTGTATCTCGAGTAGATAGGGTTAGGAACGAAGTGGTGAGGGTGAGAACGGGTGTGAGAAATGAGTTCGCGGCTAGAGTGGATATGAATTTGTTGAGGTGGTTTGGCCATGTTGAGAGAATGGAAAATGGCTGTCTGCTAAAGAAGGTGATGAATGCAAGAGTTGATGGGAGAAGTACAAGAGGAAGGCCAAGGTTTGGGTGGATGGATGGTGTGAAGAAAGCTCTGGGTGATAGGAGGATAGATGTGAGAGAGGCAAGAGAGCGTGCTATAGAAATAGGAATGAATGGCGAGCGATTGTGACGCAGTTCCGGTAGGCCCTGCTGCTTCCTCCGGTGCCTTAGATGACCGCGGAGGTAGCAGCAGTAGGGGATTCAGCATTATGAAGCTTCATCTGTGGTGGATAATGTGGGAGGTTGGGCTGTGGCATCCTAGCAGTACCAGCTGAACTCGGCTGAGTCCCTGGTTAGGCTGGAGGAACGTAGAGAGTAGTCCCCTTTTTGTTTTGTTTCTTTGTTGATGTCGGCTACCCCCCAAAATTGGGGGAAGTGCCTTGGTATATGGATGGATGGATTATTATTATTACTAGCCAAGCTACAGCCCTAGCAGGATGCTACAAGCCCAAGGGATCCAACAGGGAAAAGTCCCCAGTGGGGAAAGGAACTAAAGAAATAAATAAAGGATATAAGAAGTAATGAACAAATAAAATAAAATATTTTAAAAACATTAACAACATTAAAACGGATATTTCATAAAAAGACTTATGTCAGCCTCTTAAACATAAATAAAAACATTTGCTACAAGTTTGAACTTTTGAAGTTCTACTGATTCAACTACCCGATTAGGAAGATCATTCCACAACTTGGTCACAGCTGGAATAAAACTTCTAGAGTACTGTGTAGTATTGAGCCCCATGATGGAGAAGGCCTGACTATTAGAATTAACTGCCTGCCTAGTAATACGAACAGGATGGCACTGTCCGGGAAGATCCGATTGTAAAAGATGGTCAGAATTATAAAAAATCTTTTGAACGACGGTGCCAGAGATTAATATCAAGATCAGGAATAATTAACGCCATTGCATCTTCTAGGAGAAAGACACTCCAAAATGAAACCGTTGTTCTTTAGTCTTGGGTAGTGCCATAGCCTCTGTACCGTCGTCTTCCACTGGCTTGGGTTAGAGTTTTCTTGCTTGAGGGTACACTCGGGCACACTATTCTATCTAATTTCTCTTCCTCTTGTTTTAAGATTTTCTTTAGGTTATATAGGAAATATATATTTCAATGTTGTTGCTGTTCTTAAAATATTTTATTTTTCCTGGTTTCCTTTCCTCACTGGGCTATTTTCCCTGTTGGGGCCCCTGGTCTTATTGCATTTTGCTTTTCCAACTAGGGTTGTAGCTTGGCAATTAATTATAATAATAATGATAATAATAATATTTATAATAATAATAATGATGATAATATTAACGATAATAATAATAATGATAATGATAATGATGAAAATAATAATAATAATAACAATAATAATAATAATAATAATAATGATAATAATAATAATGAGAAAAAGAGAATATTCGTATATATGTGTCCTTCTGGGAGTACACATGTAGATTAAGGACAAAGGAGTGTGGGGTAGGGGGGGGGGGCAAAGGAAAAGAGGCTTATTTTGCAGTAAGTGGAAGGTGAAGGGGGTTAGTGAGGCTTCGCCTTCCCAAACACGGATGGAAGGGTTGGATAAGGGGTTATTTGGGGGAGGGGAAGATGGAGGGGGGGGCTATATACCCCTTTTCCCCCTACCCCTACCCCCCTTCCCCCCCCTTCCCTCCCCCCCTTACCCCTTCGTGGAGCCTTGAACTTCAGTTCAGCGTTTGTTTGTGAATATATTCAATATGTTTAGTTTATATATAGTTTATGTAGGGGATATTTATTTTAATGTTGTTACTGTTCTTGAGATATTTTATTTTTCCTTGTTAACTTTCCTCACTGGGCTATTTTCCCTGCTGGAGCCCGTGGGTTTGTAGCATCCTGCTTATCCAAGTAGGGTTGTAGCTTAGCGAGTAATAATAATAATAATAATAATAATAATAATAATAATAATAATAGCATCGTTCGTGTGAAATTTGAATATTTTATATTCCTCTTTCATTATGTCTTTTTTTTTTTAGAATTGTAAGAGTCTATTGGTAACGTCCCTACTTGGCGATCAGTTGGACGGAAGTTGGTTTTAGAATAGTTCACATTAATAATCACCCAGTTTTGTTTTTGAGTGTAACGTAGGAGACCTTTGGATATATATATATATATATTTATATATATATATATATATATATATATATATATATATATATATATATATATTGCTGTCTGGGAGTTGCGTATATTCTCAGAGCTCAGGTATTATTCAGGCGTAACCGATTTGGGTAAAAATAAGCAGGTGACTTTGGAGCTTGGGAGTTTGCGTAATTCGCCAGCCGTAATGATTTATATATATATATATATATATATATATATATATATATATATATATGTATATATATATATATGATATGTATATTTATAGATATATATAATATATATGATATATATATATATATATATATATATGATATGTATATTTATAGATATATATAATATATATGATATATATATATATATATATATATATATATATATATCTTTATATAATATATATATGTATATATATATCTTTATATATATATATATATATATTTCTTTATATATATAATATATATAATATATATATATATATCATTATATATAATATATATATGTTTATATATCTTTATATATAATATATATATGTTTATATATACATACATATATATATATATATATATATATATATATATCTTATATATATATATATATATGTGTGTATGTATGTTCAGATATATATATATATATATATATATATATATATATATATATATATATATATATATTATATATATATATATGTATATATATTTATATATATATATATATATATATATATATATATATATATATATATATGTGTATATATATTTATATATATACAGTATGTATATATACACAGTATATACACTATGCATATACATATACATATACATATACATATACATATATATAAACACCACCAAAACAACTGGAAACCAACCTCAAATTTCCTAACCCTCAAGAAATACTGACACCGGGCATCGCAACATCGCCAATCACATTACCTCCTGGTCATCCACGTCTAAAAACGCCCCGGAACTCCTCCTCCAGCACACTTATCCTCCGGGCGTTGATTCTCCCGCGCCGCCATCTTGCTTTCCCCATATCGTAAAACAACCACGTATCGGCGAGCGTAATACCATTAAAATTCTTTCGTCCTGCGATAAGGAGCTAAATTGCAGACTGTGTGCTCCTGATGTAAATACAATTGTCCCAATTACTGGTATGTCACTTGGAGCTGGGGCTCCGTGCGCATGTCTAGGAGAGCGACTGAGTAATTGCTTTTACTGATGGAAACGAGGCGATGGTAAAAATGAGCTTTATCCAATAAGTACAGACTTGAGGGAGGGGATTACTCTAGAAGGTGGAAATTACTTTGTTAATGCACGGCGTCTGCTTATTAGTTTTATTTATTATTATTCTTATTATTATTATTATTATTATTATTGTTGTTGTTGTTGTTGTTGTTGTTGTTGTTGTTAGTTATTATTATATTTTTATTATTATTATTATTATTATTGTTATTGCTATTATTATTATTATTATTTTTATTATTACTATTATTATTATTATTGTTGTTGTTGTTGCTGTTGGTGTTGTTGTTGTTTTTGTGGTTGTTATTATTATTATTATTATTATTATTATTATTATTATTAAAACATTGTTATTATTATTATTATTATTATTAAAACATAATTGTTATTATTATTATTATTATTAATTCCTAAACTACAACTTTATTTGGAAAAGCAGGATGCTATAAGTCCAAAGGATCTAACAGGAAAAATAGCCCAGTGAGGAAAGGAAATAAGAAAATAAATAAGCTACAAGAAAAGTAATGAACAATTAAAATAAAGTATTTTTAGTATCAATATTAAAATAAATCTTTCATATATAAACTGTAAAAACTTCAAGAAATAACAAGAGGAAGTAAAAGTAGATATGAATAGTGTGCCCGAGTGTACCCTCAAGCAAGAAAACTCTAATCCAAGACCATGGTACAGAGGCTATGGCACTACCCAAGACTAGAGAAGAATGGTTTGATTTTGGAGTCTTTCTACTAGAAGAGCTGCTTACCATGGCTAAAGTGTCTCTCCTACCATTATCAAGAGGAAAGTAGCCAATGAACAATTACAGTGCAGTAGTTAACCCCTTGAGCGAAGAACTGTTTGGCAAGCTCAGTGATCTCAGGTGTATGAGGACAGAGGAGAATCTGTATAGAATAAGCCAGACTATTCGGTATATGTGTAGGCAAAAGGAAAATGAACCGTAACCAGAGAGAAGGATACAATGTATTACTGTCCGGCCAAAGGACCCAATAACACACTAGCGGTAGTAAGTCAACTAGAGAACAATGGTTTGATTTTGGAGTGTCCTTCTCCTAGAAGAGCTGCGTACCATAGCTAAAGAGTCTCCTTTATGGATATTAAAAAGGCGTTTTTCGAAAACGATGGCAATTTTGATGAAAATGTGAAAATGGGTTTTTTGGATCGAAGATTTTATTGATAAGTTTTGAAAAGGAAAATTTGCTTAGAAATATTTCCTGGAGCAGGATATTTTCATGAAAATTTTGCAGAAAGTTTCCTATTTCAAGAGAATTTTGATTAAATATTTTCTGCAATTTATTTTGTAGATTTTCTTCAAATACGAGTTTATTCTACAAAAATGCCCTGAAACGTGAACTTTACTATAGTCAATTCTTTTAAGTGAGGCAAGATTTGCACCGACTCGCAGGGGTGCCCTTTTAGCTCGGAAAAGTCTCCTGATCCCTGATTGGTCGGACGAGATAAATTCTAACCAATCAGATAGCAGGAAACATTTCCGAGCTAAAAGGGCACCGCTGCGAGTCGGTGCAAATGCGCCTCATTAAAAAAAATTCAGTATAGATTCTGGATGTCAATAATTCCGAGTAACTTAACCTTTTGTCGTAAAACGAATTCCGACATATGCATTATGACGCAAAACGAAGCAAATGATCATTACAAATTTAAAGGTCTGAAGTTTTCAAGGTCACTCATGAGCAGCGAAGACAAAGGTCAGGTAATTTTTATTACTTCCCTAGCTAATTCTCTCTCTCTCTCTCTCTCTCTGCTTAGACATTCGTTTTAAAGACATTGCCCCCCCCCCTCTCTCTCTCTCTCTCTCACTCTCTCTCTCTCTCTCTCTCTGCCTAAAGACATTCTTTCTAAAGACATTGTATCTCTCTCTCTCTCTCTCTCTCTCTCTCTCTCTCTCTCTCTCTCTCTCTCTGCCTAAAGACATTCTTTCTAAAGACATTGTATCTCTCTCTCTCTCTCTCTCTCTCTCTCTCTCTCTCTCTCTGCCTAAAGACATTCTTTCTAAAGACATTGTATTTCTCTCTCTCTCTCTCTATGCCTAAAGACATTCGTTTTAAAGACATTCTCTCTCTCTCTCTCTCTCTCTCTCTGCTTAGACATTCTTTTTAAAGACATTGCCCCCCCCCCCCTCTCTCTCGCTCTCTCACTCTCTCTAGAGCAGTGTTTCTCAACGTGGGCCATATGGCCCCCTTGGGGGCCATGAGAATTTTTCAGGGGCCACAAGGCAAAATTGGAAAAATGGGGGGCCATGAGGGGGCCACAGAAAATTTAGGACCCACAAAATATATAAATGTGTAATATTTTGAAATAAATCAATATTATGCTTCGAATATTCTGTTTATCATGCTTGACTTTAGTTTAAACATCATTCGATTCAATATACAGTACCAGGTAATTTTTGCAGACAGTGAAATATGTGCCTGCTATGTATGACCTCACTCTCAAATGAAAGTATGCATCCCAGCAAACTGAAAAAGCATCTGGAGACTGCACATAAAGACAAGAAAGACAAGCAGCTAGATTTCTTCAAGAAATTACTTGATGAGTTCCAAGGAAGGATGACAGTGAATCATATGTTTACCCAAAAAGTGGCAAAAGTAGATAGAGGGATGTTGGCTTCTTACAAGATAGAAAATTTGATTGCAAAAGCAGGTAGCCTCATACTATCGATGAATCTCTGATCATGCCGACTGTGGCTGTAGTGCTTCCAACAGTCATGAATCAGAGTCCACAAGAGGCAACTAGTGTTATTCCTCTGAGCAACTCCTCAGTATCACGCCATATTGATGAGATGGCAGCTGATGTTGAAAGCCAATTAGTCTCAAAACTGCAGGTGAATGAATTCTCGCTTCATCTCGACGAATCAACTTTAACTGATAATTCTGCTCTTCTGGTGGTATTTGTCAGGTTTCTTGATGTTCATGAAATATGTCAAGAAATGCTTTTCGCATTGAAATTAACGAATGACACTAAAGGTGAATCCATCTTCAAAAAACTTGGTCTATTTTGAGGGGAAACAACATTCCACTCAAGAACATTGTGGCTTGTGCAACAGATGGCGCTGCTGTTATGATTGGAAGGTATCAGAGATTCAGTGCTTACTTAAAAAAAGCTGTTCCTAATGTCGTTTGTGTGCACTGTGTTGTTCACCGGCAGCACCTGGTTGCCAAAAACCTAGCAGGACATCTGCATGAAGCACTTGGGCATGTTATCAAGGCTGTCAACTTAATAAAAAATAGTCCACAGAAAGATCGCCTCTTTCAGCAATTATGTGAAAAGAACAATGAAGAATTTGAAAATGCGTTGCACACTGAAGTCAGGTGGCTTTCTAAAGGTAATTGCCTGAACCGTTTTATTGCACTTTGGGAGTGTTATCTCTTTCTTTAGTGGGACAGAACTTGGACAGAAACTTGTTGATGCAAAGAGTGACATCTTATACCTGTCAGACATATTTGAAAAGCTAAATGTTCTGAACAAAGAAATTCAAGGAAATAACTCCACCCTGTTTTCCTGCTAGGAGGCAATTACTGCATTTAAAGGGAAACTCAAGCTGTTCTGATTGAACCTTGGAAGACGAGAGTTTGCACAGTTTCCTTCCTTAGCAGTTTATCCACCAAACTGCTTGATGATGACCTAGCAGTATATGTTAGCCATCTGAAGCAGTTGCATAATGATATGGAAACTCACTTCTCTGACCTACTGCAAATGACTGTGCCACACTGGTTTGTGGATCCCTTCATTGTTGATGTATCTGAAGTTGATGTCACCCTACAAGAATGTCTCATTGAACTTCAGAATAACACAACAGCTCAAGCAAGGTTCAAGCATGGAGGACACCAGAAGCTGTGGATGAATCAAGATATGTATAAGAAGTAACCCAATACTCTGGAAAGATGTGAAGTTGCTCTTACTTGCCTTTCCCACATCTTACTTGGTTGAGACTGGTTTCAATCGGGTGATGTGCCTGTTGTCAAAGACACGAATTCACCTTGACATAGAAAAAGAGAGGCAATTTACGTCTCGCTCTAACAGCTTTCAAGCCAAACACTGACAAGTTGGCAGCCTTGCATCAGTCACAGGGATCCCACTGAAACCTTTCAAGATAAAGCCAATTGTACCTACATGTATTCCTTGTTTTGTATTCCTTTTGTAAAAAAAATAAGTATTCAAATGAAATATTTTTCTAATTAATACTGTTATTTGATTTATACCTGAAATTGGTGTTTTGAGTACATGGTACTATTTAACCTAGAACCATTAATAGACCTACTTCCCTAGGCGTATTAAGGTGATGGACGGATGGCGGGTGCTGAGGGGGGTGCATTAGAAGTCAAAGTTGGCATGGAGGGGCCACAAGAACTTGCACTGGATTGAAGGGGGCCACCACCAGAAAAAGGTTGAGAAACACTGCTCTAGAGTATATCCCCTGAGGCGACCATCAACAGTTGACAGGCTTCCGTCCCACCACAAATCTTGCGTCACCAAAGGTCGTTTAGTCCATTGAAGGTTTAAAGGTCGCTCATGAATGGCAGAGGTAAGTGACAGTGACATTGCCCTATCGAGCAAGACAATGCCTTAAGACTCTATGATCAGCGCCCAACCCCCTTTCCACCCAAGCTAGGACCAAGGAGGGCCAGGAAATGGCTGCTTATAACTCATTAGATAAACCTATAGGCTCCCCAAATTCCTCCCCCCCCCCGCCTTCCTTAGCTCACAATGACGGTGAGGTTGCAGCGACCAAAGGAACTAACGAGTTTGAGCGGGACTCGAACCCTAGTCTGGTTATCACTAGTCAGGGACGTTACCACCAGGCCAACACAACCACAAGCCTGCAAGAAGAAGAAACTACAAAACTGAACAGCACTTCCTTAGCTCGCAAGGAACGGTGAGGTTGCAGCGACCAAAGGAACTAACGAGTATAAGTGGGACCCGAACCCCAGCCAGGGACGTTATCACACAGGCCACCACAACCACAACCCTGCAAGAAGAAGAAGAAGAAGAAGAAACTACAGAAACTGCACACTAAAAGTCCAAACCTTTTGTCCTCACTCGATCATACCAGTTGCGCTTAAATATACCTTTTAACCGCTATATTTACGAGGTACCATTCTACAGATGTTGGCTTATTTACGTTCGTCGTTCCATCCTGTTGTTCTACGAACAGCATTGGGCCATTATTGACCGAGAATGAGTCTGTTGTTGGTCGATAATGCCATTTGAATATGTTAAGAGAGTCCTTCTTCTCGTTCTGCGCATGCGCTCGATCTCTCTCTCTCTCTCGGTGTCTGCTCTTGATATGATATCGTTGCTTGCATTATGACAATCATCCCTTGAAATTGGCCTCTC
>NC_090734.1:156806631-156809131 GCF_036898095.1 Palaemon carinicauda
TTATTTAAGCACTTATTCAAGCCCTTATTCAAGACATTAAGTCCTTGTTTAAACCCTTATTCAAGCCTTTATTCAAGCCCTTATTCAAGCCCTTATTCAAGCCCTTACACAAGCCTTTACTCAAGCCCTTATTCAAGCCCTTATTTAAGCCCTTATTCAAGCTCTTATTTAAGCACTTATTTAAGCCCTTATTCAAGCCCTTATTTAAGCACCTATTCAAGCCCTTAATTCCTTACTCAAGCCCTTATTTAAGCCCTTATTCAAGCTCTTATTTAAGCACTTATTCAGGCCCTTATTCAGGCCCTTATTCAAGCTCTTATTTAATCTCATATTTAAGCCTTTATGTAAGCCTTTATTGCCCTTATTCAAGCTCTTATTTAATCTCATATTTAAGCCTTTATATAAGCCCTTATAGCCTTTATTCAAGCCCTTATTTAAGCTCTTAGTTAAGCTCACATTTAAGCCTTTATATAAGCCCTTATTCAAGCCCCTATTCAAGCTCTTATTCAAGCTCTTATTTAATCTCATATTTAAGCCTTATATAAGGCCTTATAGCCCTTATTCAAGCTCTTATTCAAGCTCTTATTTAATCTCATATTTAAGCCTTATATAAGCCCTTATAGCCCTTATTCAAGCCCTTATTCAAGCTCTTATTCAAACTCTTATTCAAACTCTTATTTAATCTCCTATTTAAGCCTTTATATAAGCCCTTATTATAGCCCTTTTTAACTCATATTTAAGCCTTTGTATAAGCCCTTATTCAAGCCCTTATTTAAGGTCTTATTTAATCTCATATTTAAGCCCTTATTTCAAGCCCTTTGTATAAGCCCTTATTCAAGCCCTTATTCAAGCCCTTTTTTAAGCCCTGCCTTCCTTCGGAAACGAGACAAGCCTGAACTTACATCTCTACAATAGCCGCATCATCCCCAAACCTTTCCATCGTTTAAGTCGGAGATGGATAACCTCAAAATTCAGAAGAAAGTTAGAGAACCTCTGAAAGGGGTTTTCTCAAGAGGTTCACATCAAACCTTGGTCTTAGTGTCAATCAAACGACCGCCAGTTGCACCATTTGAAGATTTTTTTTTTTTTTTTTTTTTTTTTTTTTGTAGTGATATTTGGTGATGAGCTTTCACGTTATTCAGATCAAAGTTCAATATAATTAAATTATTATTTATATTATTATTATTATTATTATTACTCAAATGATCAAAAGTATTATTGTTACTATTTTTCATTATTAATAAGATGATTATTATTACTATTTTTTTCATTGTTATTAAGATTATTCTTATTAAAATTATTAGAAACTATTATTATTATTATAGAATTTCAATTATTATTATTAATATTATTATTATTATTATTATTATTATTATTATTATTATTATTATTGTTGTTGTTAAAATTATACTCAATAATTTTAATATTGTTATTAAAATTTATTTATATTATTATTATTAATATTATTATTATTATTATTATTATTATTATCAAATCTCTTAAGAACGCGCTTTCTAAATAATACCGATTTGAATACTACTTTTTTTTTTTTTTCCTGGTCGTTACCCTCTAAGTACTTGCCCAAATTAATCAGAGGCAAATGTACAAAGCCGAAAGGTTCAATTACATTATAATATTGGATTATTAATAGGTATAATAGCTTAATTAACTCTTAAAGAAAGTCCTCTCATTAAAAAATTAACGCGAAATAATGTCTTAATCAACTGCTGAAGAAAGAAAGTTCACGACTAATCAGAGTACTGTAAAAGTTATAATTTTATTAAGTACAAGGTTTTAAATATTATTATTATTATTATTATTATTATTATTATTATTATTTTTATTATTATTGTTATAATTAATATTATTATTATCATCATCATTATTATTATTATTATTATTACTCTTATTATTTATTATTATTATTATTATAATTATTATTATTATTATTGTTATTATTATTGTTATTATTATTATTATTATTATTATTGTTATTATTATTATTATCATTATTATCACTATTATTATTATTAATAATATTATTATTATCATTAATAATAATAATATTATTATTATTATTTATTTGCTCGCTAAGTTACAACCCTAGTTGGAAAAGCAGGATGCTATAAACCCAAGGGCTCCAACAGGGGAAAATATACCAGTAAGGAAAAGAAATAAGGAAAAACTAAAATAGATGTTTAAGGACAATAATAGCATTAAAATAAATCTTTCATATATAAACTATAAAAACTTGAAAATAATAAGAGGAAGAGAAACAAGATTTTGTGTACCCGAGTATACCTTCAAGCAAGGGAACTCTAACCCAAGACAGTAGAAGACCATAACGGAAAATTAGAAATTAGAAAATTACCTTTATTAACTTCTAAAGAAAGTCCAAGACTTGACAGAGTGCTAGAAAGAGTGCTATATATATTGAGTACAAGTTTTCGATATTTGAATATCCAAGTAGCATTAACTTCTTCATACATGATGGAAACGA
>NC_090734.1:156816631-156844131 GCF_036898095.1 Palaemon carinicauda
CCCCCCCCCCCGCCGAATCATTAACTCACAAGGATGGTGAGGTAGCGGACACTATAAGAAACTATAGAGCTTGAGCGCACTCGAATCCCAGCCCAATAGATCGCTAGGCAGGGACGTTACCACTAGGCCTTTTGCTATCTATTGGGGATTAGGATAGCCTTGTTGGTAAGACCAGAATCTGCTAAGCCGGATAATCAGTCCCGAGTGTGATAGTTTTAATTAACCATCATTTCAGTACAACGATAAAAGGAGGTGTGATGGCCTCTGGATCTTTGATAAAGGCTTTTGATAAATTAATTAGTCTTTCCATTTCTTTAATGATAACTATATCAAAGTTAGATTTTTTTTATTGATAATGTTGTTATTACTTTGTAGGTTCCAAGTTCCATCTCTTTATGCTTAGAGTATTTTTTTTCCATATGAGTTTTTTTTATATGCGTTTCCTTGTCATTTTTTTTTGGGGGGGTGGGCGGGTGGGGGGTGATCGTGTTATTTCCACTTCTGTTAAATGCATTTCTTCCTTTGTTGTTAAAAATAATTGTGATGATGATTACGTTCATAAAGAGATGCACAGATTTTATAATTCGCTTTCGTTTCTGTGTCGTTTCAGGAGTGCCCTGAAATCTTGATTCAGGAGTGGCCTGAAATCTGGCCTTCTAGAAGGAATCTCAAACCACATCTGGTTCCATCTCAAGATTTAACATCACGTGACCATTATTACCTTCCCAGCCTCACTCCCCTTCAACAGAACTCGACTTACGAAAAGGTATGTTATCGTAACACTTAGAGGCGTATAATTTAAAGATTTCTTTTGAAGTAAAACATCAGTCATGTCACTTAAATGATGTTATTTTGGGAGTTCTGGTGTGTATTGCTGTGTCATGATGGCACCCACTTTACTCTTTTGACATTTGGCGTATTGGATGTTGGTACAGCAGACTGTGAGTTTGTATCCCAGAGTCTATGAGCACCCTGAAGGTGAGATGCAGCTTTGCTGGGGTAAGTCACAATAGAGATACTGCAAATCTAGTTTGTCTTGTTTCAAAGGTTGTCTGCTTAAACTGAAGGTTTTGCACTTTTTAACTTGGTTAGCTGTTTTCTTCAGAGGTTTTCTGCTTAAACTTGAACCTGTGCACTTTCTACCTAAGTTAGCTATTTTGTTCAGAGGTTCTCTGTTTAAACTGAAAGCTGTGCACTTTATACCTTGGTTAGCTGTTTTGTTCAGAGGTTTTCTGCTTAAACGGAAAGCTGTGCACTTGTTACCTCTGTTAGCTGTTTTGTTCAGAGGTTTTCTGTTTAAACTGAAAGCTGTGCATTTTCTAACTTGGTTAGCTGTTTTGTTCAGTGGTTTTCTGCTTAAACGGAAAGCTGTGCACTTTCTAACTTGGTTAGCTGTTATGTTCAGAGATTTTCTGCCTAAACTTAAAGCTGTCAACTTCCAAACTTTGTTAGCTGTTTTGTTGAGAGGTTTTTTTGCTTAAACTGAAAGCTGTGCATTTTTTAACTTGGTTAGTTGTTTTGTTCAGAGGTTTTTTGCTTAAACTGAAACATGTGCACTTTCTACATTAGTTAGCTATTTTGTTCAGAGGTTCTCTGTTTAAACTGAAAGCTGTGCACTTTCTACCTTGGTTAGCTATTTTGTTCAGAGGTTTTCTGTTTAAACTGAAAGCTGTGCATTTTCTAACTTGGTTAGCTGTTTTGTTCAGAGGTTTTCTGCATAAACTGAAAGCTGTGCACTTTCTAACTTGATTAGGTGCTTTGTTCAGAGGTTTTCTGCATAAACTGAAGACTGTGCATTTTCCAACTTGGTTATCTCTTTTGTTCAGAGGTTTTCTACTTGAACTGAAAGCTATGCACTTTGTAATCTGGTTAGCAGTACTTTCTGGACTGATTTCAGACTCAATTAATTTTAACCCTTCTGTATAGCATATAGAAAGTATGCTACCAATTATTTTTTTTTCTATTGACGCCTGGATGTTACCCTAACACGCAATGTGCGAACCTAAGCTAGTGTGAAAGGATAAGTAGCTCAACGATTCATGCTTATAAAAGAAACTTACTTAGCAGTTTAAAGCCGGAAAAAAGTGTTACTTTACACCCACTGATAAATTTTAACTTAGCATTGATTGATTTTTTTCTGTGATTTATACTACTACTACTACTACTACTACTACTACTACTACTATTATTATTATGATTATTATTATTATTATTATTATTATTATTACTATTGTTATTGTTATTATTATTATTATTATTATTATTATTATTATTATTATTATTATTACTAGCTAATCTACAACCCTATTTGGAAATGCTAGATGCTATAAGCCCAAGGGCTCCAACAGGGAGAAATAGCTCAGTGAGGAAAGGAAATAAAGAAATAAATTAACGATCTGAGAAATAATGAACAATTGAAATAAAATATTTTAAAAGCAATAACAACATCAAAATAATTATTTCTTATATAAACTATAAAAAGAGACTTATATCAGCCTATTCAACATAAAAACATTTGCTGAAAGTTTGAACTTTTGAAGTTCTACCGATTCAACAACCCAATTAGGATGATCATTCCACAACTTGGTCACAGCTGGAATTAAACTTCTAGAATACTGTGTTGTATTGAGACTCCTTATTAGGTGCCTTGAAACGTGCCAGCTTAAAAGTTTAAATGTCACTCGTGAATGTGCCATTAGTCCCGGGGGGAGAGGGAGTAATCATACCCTGGTGAGGGTATGTGTGTGTGTGTGTGTATCTCTATCTAAATAGTTAGCTGGCATATTTGACGGGTAGCGTACACTATTATGTTTGTGTGTGTGTATATATATACACATATATTTATATATATTATAAATAATATATATATATATATATATATGTATCTATATATATATATAAGATATATATATATATATATATATATATATATATTTATATATATAAAATATATATATATATATATATATATATATATATAATATATATATATTTATATATATAAATATATATATAATATATACATATAAATATATATATATATATATATATATATATATGTATGTATATATATATATATATATATATGTGTGTGTGTATACGAAAAAATAATTACTACTAATATAACCAATCAAATTCGTCAAAAATATTAAAACGATTCATTACTTCGGGGAAAAAAACAACAACATAAAGACTGTTTCTTTTATTTAAAATGCCTCGAGTTTCTATTCTCCATTTCTCTATCCTTTCTTCTCTTATGTCTCTTCGTCTGTTTTCGTAATAGTGGTGAATTATATAGCCGAAGGAGGGGGGGGGTAACATACAGGAGAATATTTCTTGAATAGAGACAGCAATTAGCAATATCCTATATTCTGCCCCACTCATATATATATATATATATATATATATATATATATATATATATATATATATATATATATATGTATGTATATATATATATATATGTATGTATGTATGTATGTATGTAATATCATCTCCTCGTATGCCTATTGACGCAAAGGGCCTCGGTTAGATTTCGCCAGTCTTTATCTTCAGCTTTTAATTCATTGCTTCCTCATTTAGTGATATATATATATATATATATATATATATATATATATATATATATATATATATATATGTATGTATATATATGTATATATATATGTGTGTATATATATATATATATATATATATATATATATATATATATATATACAGATAGATAGGTAGATAGATATATGTGTGTGTACTTGCGCATAAATATATGAATAACCATGACTATGTATAATTAAAAACACGTATAAATAAATAATTTTTTACCCTTAAACAGCAATAACCTATGCTTCCATGTATATGAATATATAGGAGTGGACAGCCTTTGCATTCTATATAGAGAGATTAGTTCTCCAAATTTTCCCCTGGGCTTTACAAGGCAATAGAAGAGTTTTAAGACCCAGGCCTACATGGCAGAGAACTATGAAGCGGGAAGTAGATTAATAATGGAGAAGTATTGAATGAAAAGCTAAAAATAGAGACGACTGGCGAAATCTAACCGAGGCCCTTTGCGTCAATGGGCGTAGGAGATGATGATGAATGGCTAAGTATTGAAATATAAGCTCAAGATAGAGACGACTGGCTAAATCTAACCGAGGCCCTTTGCGTCAATGGGCGTAGGAGATGATGATGAATGGCTAAGTATTGAAATATAAGCTCAAGATAGAGACGACTGGCTAAATCTAACCGAGGCCCTTTGCGTCAATGGGCGTAGGAGATGATGATGAATGGCGAAGTATTGAATTAAAAGCTAAAGATAGAGACGACTGGCGAAATCTAACCGAGGCCCTTTGCATATATAGGCGTAGGAGATGATGATGAATGGGGAAGTATTGAATTAAAACCTCAAAATAGAGACGAATGGCGAAATCTAACCGAGGCCCTTTGCGTCAATAGGCGTAGGAGATGATGAATAATGGAGAAGTATTGAATTAAAAGCTCAATATGGAGACGATTGGCAAAATGTAACCGAGGCCATTTGCGTCAATAGGCGTAGGAGATGATGATGAATGGCGAAGTATTGAACTAAAAGCTCAAGATAGAGACGACTGGCGTAATCTAACCGAGGCCCTTTGCGTCAATAGACGTAGGAGATGATGATGAATGACTAAGTATTGAACTAAAAGCTCAAGATAGAGACAAATGGCGAAATCTAACCGAGGCCCTTTGCGTATATAGGCGTAGGAGGAGATGATGAATGGAGAAGTATTGAACTAAAAGCTCAAGATAGAGACGACTGGCGAAATCTAACCGAGGCCCTTTGCGTCAATAGACGTAGGAGATGATGATGAATGGAGAAGTATTGAACTAAAAGCTCAAAATAGAGACGACTGGCGAAATTTAACCGAGGCCCTTTGCGTCAATAGGCATAGGAGATGATGAATAATGGAGAAGTATTGAACTAAAAGCTCAAGATAGAGACGACTGGCGAAATCTAACCGAGGCCCTTTGCGTCAATAGACGTAGGAGATGATGATGAATGGAGAAGTATTGAACTAAAAGCTCAAGATAGAGACGACTGGCGAAATCTAACCGAGGCCCTTTGCGTCAATAGACGTAGGAGATGATGAATAATGGAGAAGTATTGAATTATAAGCTCAAGATAGAGACGACTGGCGAAATCTAACCGAGGCCCTTTGCGTCAATAAACATAGGAGATGATGATGAATGGAGAAGTATTGAACTAAAAGCTCAAGATAGAGACGACTGGCGAAATCTAACCAAGGCCCTTTGCGTCAATAGGCGTAGGAGATGATGAATAATGGAGAAGTATTGAACTAAAAGCTCAAGATAGAGACGACTGGCGAAATCTAACCGAGGCCCCTTGCGTCAATAGGCGTAGGAGGTGATGAATAATGGAGAAGTATTGAATTATAAGCTCAAGATAGAGACAACTGGCGAAATCTAACCAAGGCCCTTTGCGTCAATAGGCGTAGGAGATGATGATGAATGGAGAAGTATTGAACTAAAAGCTGAAAATAGAGACGACTGGCGAAATCTAATCGAGGCCCTTTGCGTCAATGGGCGTAGGAGATGATGATGAATGGCGAAGTATTGAATTAAAAGCTCAAGATAGAGACGACTGGCGAAATCTAACCGAGGCCCCTTGCGTCAATAGGCGTAGGAGATGATGAATAATGGAGAAGTATTGAATTATAAGCTCAAGATAGAGACGACTGGCGAAATCTAACCGAGGCCCTTTGCGTCAATAGACGTAGGAGAGGATGATGAATGTATAAGTATTGAACTAAAAGCTCAAAATAGAGACGACTGGCGAAATCTAACCGAGGCCCTTTGCGTCAATAGGCGTAGGAGAGGATGATGAATGGAGAAGTATTGAACTAAAAGCTCAAGATAGAGACGACTGGCGAAATCTAACCGAGGCCCTTTGCGTTAATAGGCGTAGGAGATGATGAATAATGGAGAAGTATTGAACTAAAAGCTCAAGATAGAGACGACTGGCTAAATCTAACCGAGGCCCTTTGCGTCAATAGACGTAGGAGATGATGATGAATGGAGAAGTATTGAACTAAAAGCTCAAGATAGAGACGACTGGCGAAATCTAACCGAGGCCCTTTGCGTCAATAGGCGTAGGAGATGATGAATAATGGAGAAGTATTGAACTAAAAGCTCAAGATAGAGACGACTGGCGAAATCTAACCGAGGCCCTTTGCGTCAATAGGTGTAGGAGATGATAAAGATTGGAGAAGTATTGAACTAAAAGCTCAAGATAGAGACGACTGGCGAAATCTAACCGAGGCCCTTTGCGTCAATAGGCGTAGGAGATGATGAATAATGGAGAAGTATTGAACTAAAAGCTCAAGATAGAGACGACTGGCGAAATCTAACCGAGGCCCATTTGCGTCAATAGGCGTAGGAGATGATGAATAATGGAGAAGTATTGAACTAAAAGCTCAAGATAGAGACGACTGGCGAAATCTAACCGAGGCCCTTTGCGTCAATAGACGTAGGAGATGATGATGAATGGAGAAGTATTGAACTAAAAGCTCAAGATAGAGACGACTGGCTAAATCTAACCGAGGCCCTTTGCGTCAATAGACATAGGAGATGATGAATAATGGAGAAGTATTGAATTATAAGCTCAAGATAGAGACGACTGGCGAAATCTAACCGAGGCCCTTTGCGTCAATAGACGTAGGAGATGATGATGAATGGAGAAGTATTGAACTAAAAGCTCAAGATAGAGACGACTGGCGAAATCTAACCGAGGCCCTTTGCGTCAATAGGCGTAGGAGATGATGAATAATGGAGAAGTATTGAACTAAAAGCTCAAGATAGAGACGACTGGCGAAATCTAACCGAGGCCCCTTGCGTCAATAGGCGTAGGAGATGATGAATAATGGAGAAGTATTGAATTATAAGCTCAAGATAGAGACGACTGGCGAAATCTAACCAAGGCCCTTTGCGTCAATAGGCGTAGGAGAGGATGATGAATGGAGAAGTATTGAACTAAAAGCTTAAAATAGAGACGACTGGCGAAATCTAATCGAGGCCCTTTGCGTCAATGGGCGTAGGAGATGATGATGAATGGCGAAGTATTGAATTAAAAGCTCAAGATAGAGACGACTGGCGAAATCTAACAGAGGCCCCTTGCGTCAATAGGCGTAGGAGATGATGAATAATGGAGAAGTATTGAATTATAAGCTCAAGATAGAGACGACTGGCGAAATCTAACCGAGGCCCTTTGCGTCAATAGACGTAGGAGATGATGATGAATGGAGAAGTATTGAACTAAAAGCTCAAAATAGAGACGACTGGCGAAATCTAACCGAGGCCCTTTGCGTCAATAGGCGTAGGAGATGATGAATCATGGAGAAGTATTGAACTAAAAGCTCAAGATAGAGACGACTGGCGAAATCTAACCGAGGCCCCTTGCGTCGATAGACGTAGGAGATGATGAATCATGGAGAAGTATTGAACTAAAAGCTCAAGATAGAGACGACTGGCGAAATCTAACCGAGGCCCTTTGCGTCAATAGGCGTAGGAGATGATGAATAATGGAGAAGTATTGAACTAAAAGCTCAAGATAGAGACGACTGGCGAAATCTAACCGAGGCCCTTTGCGTCAATAGGCGTAGGAGATGATGATGAATGGAGAAGTATTGAACTAAAAGCTCAAGATAGAGACGACTGGCGAAATCTAACCGAGGCCATTTGCGTCAATAGGCGTAGGAGATGATGATGAATGGAGAAGTATTGAACTAAAAGCTCAAGATAGAGACGACTGGCGAAATCTAACTGAGGCCCTTTGCGTCAATAGGCGTAGGAGATGATGATGATTAGAGAATTATTGAACTAAAAGCTCAAGATAGAGACGACTGGCGAAATCTAACCGAGGCCCTTTGCGTCAATAGGCGTAGGAGATGATGAATAATGGAGAAGTATTGAACTAAAAGCTCAAGATAGAGACGACTGGCGAAATCTAACCGAGGCCCCTTGCGTCAATAGGCGTAGGAGATGATAAATAATGGAGAAGTATTGAACTAAAAGCTCAAGATAGAGACGACTGGCGAAATCTAACCGAGGCCCTTTGCGTCAATAGGCGTAGGAGATGATGATGAATGGAGAAGTATTGAACTAAAAGCTCAAGATAGAGACGACTGGCGAAATCTAACCGAGGCCCTTTGCGTCAATAGGCGTAGGAGAGGATGATGAATGGAGAAGTATTGAACTAAAAGCTCAAGATAGAGACGACTGGCGAAATCTAACCGAGGCCCTTTGCGTTAATAGGCGTAGGAGATGATGAATAATGGAGAAGTATTGAACTAAAAGCTCAAGATAGAGACGACTGGCTAAATCTAACCGAGGCCCTTTGCGTCAATAGACGTAGGAGATGATGATGAATGGAGAAGTATTGAACTAAAAGCTCAAGATAGAGACGACTGGCGAAATCTAACCGAGGCCCTTTGCGTCAATAGGCGTAGGAGATGATGAATAATGGAGAAGTATTGAACTAAAAGCTCAAGATAGAGACGACTGGCGAAATCTAACCGAGGCCCTTTGCGTCAATAGGTGTAGGAGATGATAAAGATTGGAGAAGTATTGAACTAAAAGCTCAAGATAGAGACGACTGGCGAAATCTAACCGAGGCCCTTTGCGTCAATAGGCGTAGGAGATGATGAATAATGGAGAAGTATTGAACTAAAAGCTCAAGATAGAGACGACTGGCGAAATCTAACCGAGGCCCATTTGCGTCAATAGGCGTAGGAGATGATGAATAATGGAGAAGTATTGAACTAAAAGCTCAAGATAGAGACGACTGGCGAAATCTAACCGAGGCCCTTTGCGTCAATAGACGTAGGAGATGATGATGAATGGAGAAGTATTGAACTAAAAGCTCAAGATAGAGACGACTGGCTTAATCTAACCGAGGCCCTTTGCGTCAATAGACATAGGAGATGATGAATAATGGAGAAGTATTGAATTAAAAGCTCAAGATAGAGACGACTGGCGAAATCTAACCGAGGCCCTTTGCGTCAATAGACGTAGGAGATGATGATGAATGGAGAAGTATTGAACTAAAAGCTCAAGATAGAGACGACTGGCGAAATCTAACCGAGGCCCTTTGCGTCAATAGGCGTAGGAGATGATGAATAATGGAGAAGTATTGAACTAAAAGCTCAAGATAGAGACGACTGGCGAAATCTAACCGAGGCCCCTTGCGTCAATAGGCGTAGGAGATGATGAATAATGGAGAAGTATTGAATTATAAGCTCAAGATAGAGACGACTGGCGAAATCTAACCAAGGCCCTTTGCGTCAATAGGCGTAGGAGAGGATGATGAATGGAGAAGTATTGAACTAAAAGCTTAAAATAGAGACGACTGGCGAAATCTAATCGAGGCCCTTTGCGTCAATGGGCGTAGGAGATGATGATGAATGGCGAAGTATTGAATTAAAAGCTCAAGATAGAGACGACTGGCGAAATCTAACAGAGGCCCCTTGCGTCAATAGGCGTAGGAGATGATGAATAATGGAGAAGTATTGAATTATAAGCTCAAGATAGAGACGACTGGCGAAATCTAACCGAGGCCCTTTGCGTCAATAGACGTAGGAGATGATGATGAATGGAGAAGTATTGAACTAAAAGCTCAAAATAGAGACGACTGGCGAAATCTAACCGAGGCCCTTTGCGTCAATAGGCGTAGGAGATGATGAATCATGGAGAAGTATTGAACTAAAAGCTCAAGATAGAGACGACTGGCGAAATCTAACCGAGGCCCCTTGCGTCGATAGACGTAGGAGATGATGAATCATGGAGAAGTATTGAACTAAAAGCTCAAGATAGAGACGACTGGCGAAATCTAACCGAGGCCCTTTGCGTCAATAGGCGTAGGAGATGATGAATAATGGAGAAGTATTGAACTAAAAGCTCAAGATAGAGACGACTGGCGAAATCTAACCGAGGCCCTTTGCGTCAATAGGCGTAGGAGATGATGATGAATGGAGAAGTATTGAACTAAAAGCTCAAGATAGAGACGACTGGCGAAATCTAACCGAGGCCATTTGCGTCAATAGGCGTAGGAGATGATGATGAATGGAGAAGTATTGAACTAAAAGCTCAAGATAGAGACGACTGGCGAAATCTAACTGAGGCCCTTTGCGTCAATAGGCGTAGGAGATGATGATGATTAGAGAATTATTGAACTAAAAGCTCAAGATAGAGACGACTGGCGAAATCTAACCGAGGCCCTTTGCGTCAATAGGCGTAGGAGATGATGAATAATGGAGAAGTATTGAACTAAAAGCTCAAGATAGAGACGACTGGCGAAATCTAACCGAGGCCCCTTGCGTCAATAGGCGTAGGAGATGATAAATAATGGAGAAGTATTGAACTAAAAGCTCAAGATAGAGACGACTGGCGAAATCTAACCGAGGCCCTTTGCGTCAATAGGCGTAGGAGATGATGATGAATGGAGAAGTATTGAACTAAAAGCTCAAGATAGAGACGACTGGCGAAATCTAACCGAGGCCCTTTGCGTCAATAGGCGTAGGAGATGATGATGATTGGAGAAGTATTGAACTAAAAGCTCAAGATAGAGACGACTGGCGAAATCTAACCGAGGCCCTTTGCATCAATAGGCGTAGGAGATGATGAATAATGGAGAAGTATTGAACTAAAAGCTCAAGATAGAGACGACTGGCGAAATCTAACCGAGGCCCCTTGCGTCAATAGGCGTAGGAGATTATGAATAATGGAGAAGTATTGAACTAAAAGCTCAAAATAGAGACGACTGGCGAAATCTAACCGAGGCCCTTTGCGTCAATAAGCGTAGGAAGAGAGGATGAAAAACACGCATTATATTCGTTGTATAAACATTATAATATCCATCCTATCTATTTCTTGGAATTTTCTATCAATGATATTTTAATTGGGCTCAGCAAGGTGACCTTTAGGTGCTTAGTCAAAGGTATCTCTCTGAGAGAGAAAATTATTATTACTTCTCTTTTCGAGACCGAAAAGTCTTGCAACATGTCATTTCATTAAGGCTTTCATTACTTGCACGAAGATGGTGAAATTTTTTACTGTTGATATTCTTCTTTTTAATTATTTAAAAGTCTTGCAGTTTTGATTTCTTATAAAAAAATAAAAACTTCAATTTTTTTAGTTTCCGTGTTGCTACTGTTCTTAGAATATTTTATTTTAATTGTTCATTACACCTCTTGTAGATTAGTTCCTTATTTCCTTTCCTCACTGGGGTATTTTTCCCTGTTGAAGCCCTTGGACTTATAGCATCTTGCTTTATCATCTAGGGTTGTAGCTTAGTTAATAATAATAATAATAATAATAATAATAATAATAATAATAAATTTTCATAGTTCATATAAAAAAGAATTATTTTATTGTCGTTACTTTCCTTAGAATATTTTATTTTAATAGTTCATTACTTCTCTTGTAGTTTATTTCCTTATTTTCTTTCCTCACTGGGGTATACTCCCTGTTGGCGCCCTTGGGCTTATAGCATCTTGCTTTACCATCTAGGGTAGTAGCTTAGTTAATAATAATAATGATAATAATAATATTAATAATAATAATAGATTTGCTGAGACTTCGTGTAAATTACTCGGTTGATTATATTCTCCAAAATAGATTTTGTTGCTAAAGGATGGTTTACAGGGAATAGTTCACTGGCGCCAGTAACTAGTGACAAGTAAACTTTCCAGGATAGTAAGCGTTTGCATGGGGATAGTTCACAGGCGCCAGTTAGTAGCAACAAGTAAACTTTCCAGGATAGTAAGCGTTTGCATGGCGCCAGTTAATAGCGAAAAGTAAACTTTCCCGGATAGGAAGCGTTTGCACGGGGATAGTTCACTGGCACCAGTAACTAGCGACAAGTAAACTTTATAGGATAGTAAGCGTTTGCAAGGGGATAGTTCACTGGTGTCAATAACTAGCGACAAGCAAACTTTCCAGGATATGAAGCGTTTGCACGGGGATAGTTCACTGGCGCCAGTAACTAGCAACAAGTAAACTTTCCAGGATAGTAAGCGTTTGCATGGGGATAGTTCACTGGCGCCAGTAACTGGCGACAAGTAAACTTTCCAGGATAGGCTTAAACTTTCCAGGATAGTAAGCGTTTGCACGGGGATAGTTCACTGGCGCCAGTTACTAGCAACAAGTAAACTTTCCAGGATAGTAAGCGTTTTCACAGGGATAGTTCACTGGCACCAGTAACTAGTGACAAGTAAACTTTCCAGGATAGTAAGCGTTTGCACGGGGATAGTTCACTGGCGCCAGTAACTGGCAACAAGTAAACTTCCCAGGATAGGCTTAAACTTTCCAGGATAGTAAGCATTTGCACGGGGATAGTTCACTGGCGCCAGTTACTAGCAACAAGTAAACTTTCCAGGATAGTAAGCGTTTTCACGGGGATAGTTCACTAGCACTAGTAACTAGTGACAAGTAAACTTTCCAGGATAGTAAGCGTTTTCACGGGGATAGTTCACTGGCGCCAGTTAGTAGCAACAAGTAAACTTTCCAGGATAGTAAGCGTTTGCACGGGGATAGTTCAATGGCGCCAGTAACTGGCGACAAGTAAACTTTCCTGGATAGGCTTAAACATTCCAGGATAGTAAGCGTTTGCACGGGGATAGTTCACTGGCGCCAGTTACTAGCAACAAGTAAACTTTCCAGGATAGTAAGCGTTTGCACGGGGATAGTTCACTGGCGCCAGTTACTAGCAACAAGTAAACTTTCCAGGATAGTAAGCGTTTGCATGGGGATAGTTCACTGGCGCCAGTAACTGGCAACAAGTAAACTTTCCAGGATAGGCTTAAACTTTCCAGGATAGTAAGCGTTTGCACGGGGATAGTTCACTGGTGCCAGTAACTGGCGACAAGTAAACTTTCCTGGATAGTAAGCGTTTTCACGGGGATAGTTCACTGGCACCAGTAACTAGTGACAAGTAAACTTTCCAGGATAGTAAGCGTTTGCATGGGGATAGTTCACTGGCGCCAGTAACTGGCAACAAGTAAACTTTCCAGGATAGGCTTAAACATTCCAGGATAGTAAGCGTTTGCACGGGGATAGTTCACTGGCGCCAGTTACTAGCAACAAGTAAACTTTCCAGGATAGTAAGCGTTTGCACGCGGATAGTTCACTGGCGCCAGTTACTAGCAACAAGTAAACTTTCCAGGATAGTAAGCGTTTGCACGGGGATAGTTCACTGGCGCCAGTTACTAGCAACAAGTAAACATTCCAGGATAGTAAGCGTTTTTACGGGGATAGTTCACTGGCGCCAGTAACTAGTGACAAATAAACTTTCCAGGATAGTGAGCATTTGCACGGGGATAGTTCACTGGCACTAGTAACTAGTGACAAGTAAACTTTCCAGGATAGTAAGCGTTTTCACGGGGATAGTTCACTGGCGCCAGTTAGTAGCAACAAGTAAACTTTCCAGGATATGAAGCGTTTGCACGGAGATAGTTCACTAGCGCCAGTAACTGGTGACAAGTAAACTTTCCAGGGTAGGCTTAAACTTTCCAGGATGGAAGCGTTTGCACGGGGATAGTTCACTGGCGCTAGTAACTAGCAACAAGTAAACTTTCCAGGATAGTAAGCGTTTGCACGGGGACAGTTCACTGGTGCCAGTAACTGGCGACAAGTAAACTTTCCTGGATAGTAAGCGTTTTCACGGGGATAGTTCACTGGCGCCAGTAACTGGCAACAAGTAAACTTTCCAGGATAGGCTTAAACATTCCAGGATAGTAAGCGTTTGCACGGGGATAGTTCACTGGCGCCAGTTACTAGCAACAAGTAAACTTTCCAGGATAGTAAGCGTTTGCACAGGGATAGTTCACTGGCGCCAGTAACTGGCAACAAGTAAACTTTCCAGGATAGGCTTAAACATTCCAGGATAGTAAGCGTTTGCACGGGGATAGTTCACTGGCGCCAGTTACTAGCAACAAGTAAACTTTCCAGGATAGTAAGCGTTTGCACGGGGATAGTTCACTGGCGCCAGTAACTGGCAACAAGTAAACTTTCCAGGATAGGCTTAAACATTCCAGGATAGTAAGCGTTTGCACGGGGATAGTTCACTGGCGCCAGTAACTAGTGACAAATAAACTTTCCAGGATAGTAAGCATTTGCACGGGGATAGTTCACTGGCACTAGTAACTAGCAACAAGTAAACTTTCCAGGATAGTAAGCGTTTGCACGGGGATAGTTCACTGGCGCCAGTAACTAGTGACAAATAAACTTTCCAGGATAGTAAGCATTTGCACGGGGATAGTTCACTGGCACTAGTAACTAGTGACAAGTAAACTTTCCAGGATAGTAAGTGTTTTCACGGGGATAGTTCACTGGCGCCAGTAACTAGTGACAAATAAACTTTCCAGGATAGTAAGCGTTTGCACGGGGATAGTTCACTGGCGCCAGTTAGTAGCAACAAGTAAACTTTCCAGGATATGAAGCGTTTGCACGGAGATAGTTCACTAGCGCCAGTAACTGGCGACAAGTAAACTTTCCAGGGTAGGCTTAAACTTTCCAGGATGGAAGCGTTTGCACGGGGATAGTTCACTGGCGCTAGTAACTAGCAACAAGTAAACTTTCCCGGATAGTAAGCGTTTGCATGGGGATAGTTCACTGGCGCCAGTAACTGGCGACAAGTAAACTTTCCAGGATAGGCTTAAACTTTCCAGGATAGTAAGCATTTGCATGGGGATAGTTCACTGGCGCCAGTAACCGGCGACAAGTAAACTTTCCAGGATAGGCTTAAACTTTCCAGGATAGGGAGCGTTTGCACGGGGATAGTTCACTGGCGCCAGTAACTAGCGACAAGTAAACTTTCCAGGATAGGCTTAAACTTTCCAGGATAGTAAGCGTTTGCACGGGGATAGTTCACTGGCGCCAGTAACTGGCGACAAGTAAACCTTCCAGGATAGGAAGTGTTTGCGCGGGGATAGTTCACTGGTGCCAGTAATTAGCGACAAGTAAACCTTCCAGGATAGGAAGCGTTTGCACTGGGATAGTTCACTGGTGCCAGTAATTAGCGACAAGTAAACCTTCCAGGATAGGAAGTGTTTGCACGGGGATAGTTCACTGGTGCCAGTAATTAGCGACAAGTAAACCTTCCAGGATAGGAAGTGTTTGCACGGGGATAGTTCACTGGTGCCAGTAATTAGCGACAAGTAAACTTTCCAGGATAGGCTTAAACTTTCCAGGATAGGAAGCGTTTGCACGGGGATAGTTCACTGGCGCCAGTAACTGGCGACAAGTAAACTTTCCAGGATAGGCTTAAACTTTCCAGGATAGTAAGCGTTTGCACGGGGATAGTTCACTGGCGCCAGTAACTGGCGACAAGTAAACTTTCCAGGATAGGCTTAAACTTTCCAGGATAGTAAGCGTTTGCACGGGGATAGTTCACTGGCGCCAGTAACTGGCGACAAGTAAACTTTCCAGGATAGGCTTAAACTTTCCAGGATAGTAAGCGTTTGCACGGGGATAGTTCACTGGCGCCAGTAACTGGCGACAAGTAAACTTTCCAGGATAGGCTTAAACTTTCCAGGATAGTAAGCGTTTTTACGGGGATAGTTCACTGGCGCCAGTAACTAGCGACAAGTAAACTTTCCAGGATAGGCTTCAACTTTCCAGGATAGTAAGCGTTTGCACGGGGATAGTTCACTGGCGCCAGTAACTAGCGACAAGTAAACTTTCCAGGATAGGCTTCAACTTTCCAGGATAGTAAGCGTTTGCACGGGGATAGTTCACTGGCGCCAGTAACTAGCGACAAGTAAACTTTCCAGGATAGGCTTAAACTTTCCAGGATAGTAAGCGTTTGCACGGGGATAGTTCACTGGCGCCAGTAACTAGCGACAAGTAAACTTTCCAGGATAGGCTTAAACTTTCCAGGATAGTAAGCGTTTGCACGGGGATAGTTCACTGGCGCCAGTAACTAGCGACAAGTAAACTTTCCAGGATAGGCTTAAACTTTCCAGGATAGTAAGCGTTTGCACGGGGATAGTTCACTGGCGCCAGTAACTAGCGACAAGTAAACCTTCCAGGATAGGCTTAAACTTTCCAGGATAGTAAGCGTTTGCACGGGGATAGTTCACTGGCGCCAGTAACTAGCGACAAGTAAACCTTCCAGGATAGGCTTAAACTTTCCAGGATAGTAAGCGTTTGCACGGGGATAGTTCACTGGCGCCAGTAACTAGCGACAAGTAAACCTTCCAGGATAGGCTTAAACTTTCCAGGATAGTAAGCGTTTGCACGGGGATAGTTCACTGGCGCTAGTAACTAGCAACAAGTAAACCTTCCAGGATAGTAAGCGTTTGCACGGGGATAGTTCACTGGCGCCAGTAACTGGCGACAAGTAAACTTTCCAGGATCGGCTTAAACTTTCCAGGATAGTAAGCGTTTGCACGGGGATAGTTCACTGGCGCCAGTAACTAGCGACAAGTAAACTTTCCAGGATAGGCTTAAACTTTCCAGGATAGTAAGCGTTTGCACGGGGATAGTTCACTGGCGCCAGTAACTAGCGACAAGTAAACTTTCCAGGATAGGCTTAAACTTTCCAGGATAGTAAGCGTTTGCACGGGGATAGTTCACTGGCGCCAGTAACTAGCGACAAGTAAACTTTCCAGGATAGGCTTAAACTTTCCAGGATAGTAAGCGTTTGCACGGGGATAGTTCACTGGCGCCAGTAACTAGCGACAAGTAAACTTTCCAGGATAGGCTTAAACTTTCCAGGATAGTAAGCGTTTGCACGGGGATAGTTCACTGGCGCCAGTAACTAGCGACAAGTAAACTTTCCAGGATAGGCTTAAACTTTCCAGGATAGTAAGCGTTTGCACGGGGATAGTTCACTGGCGCCAGTAACTAGCGACAAGTAAACTTTCCATGATAGGCTTAAACTTTCCAGGATAGTAAGCGTTTGCACGGGGATAATTCACTGGCGCCAGTAACTAGCGACAAGTAAACTTTTCAGGATAGGCTTAAACTTTCCAGGATAGTAAGCGTTTGCACGGGGATAGTTCACTGGTGCTAGTAACTAGCAACAAGTAAACCTTCCAGGATAGTAAGCGTTTGCACGGGGATAGTTCACTGGTGCCAGTAATTAGCGACAAGTAAACCTTCCAGGATAGGAAGCGTTTGCACGGGGATAGTTCACTGGTGCCAGTAATTAGCGACAAGTAAACCTTCCAGGATAGGAAGCGTTTGCACGGGGATAGTTCACTGGCGCTAGTAACTAGCAACAAGTAAACCTTCCAGGATAGTAAGCGTTTGCACGGGGATAGTTCACTGGCGCCAGTAACTAGCGACAAGTAAACTTTCCAGGATAGGCTTAAACTTTCCAGGATAGTAAGCGTTTGCACAGGGATAGTTCACTGGCGCCAGTAACTAGCGACAAGTAAACTTTCCAGGATAGGCTTAAACTTTCCAGGATAGTAAGCGTTTGCACGGGGATAGTTCACTGGCGCCAGTAACTAGCGACAAGTAAACTTTCCAGGATAGGCTTAAACTTTCCAGGATAGTAAGCGTTTGCACGGGGTTAGTTCACTGGCGCCAGTAACTAGCGACAAGTAAACTTTCCAGGATAGGCTTAAACTTTCCAGGATAGTAAGCGTTTGCACGGGGATAGTTCACTGGCGCCAGTAACTAGCGACAAGTAAACTTTCCAGGATAGGCTTAAACTTTCCAGGATAGTAAGCATTTGCACGGGGATAGTTCACTGGCGCCAGTAACTAGCGACAAGTAAACTTTCCAGGATAGTAAGCATTTGCACGGGGATAGTTCACTGGCGCCAGTAACTAGCGACAAGTAAACTTTCCAGGATAGGCTTAAACTTTCCAGGATAGTAAGCGTTTGCACGGGGTTAGTTCACTGGCGCCAGTAACTAGCGACAAGTAAACTTTCCAGGATAGGCTTAAACTTTCCAGGATAGTAAGCGTTTGCACGGGGATAGTTCACTGGCGCCAGTAACTAGCGACAAGTAAACTTTCCAGGATAGGCTTAAACTTTCCAGGATAGTAAGCATTTGCACGGGGATAGTTCACTGGCGCCAGTAACTAGCGACAAGTAAACTTTCCAGGATAGGCTTAAACTTTCCAGGATAGTAAGCGTTTGCACGGGGATAGTTCACTGGCGCCAGTAACTGGCGACAAGTAAACTTTCCAGGATAGGCTTAAACTTTCCAGGATAGTAAGCGTTTGCACGAGGATAGTTCACTGGCGCCAGTAACTAGCGACAAGTAAACTTTCCAGGATAGGCTTAAACTTTCCAGGATATTATGCGTTTGCACGGGGATAGTTCACTGGCGCTAGTAACTAGCAACAAGTAAACCTTCCAGGATAGGCTTAAACTTTCCAGGATAGTAAGCGTTTGCACGGGGATAGTTCACTGGCGCCAGTAACTAGCGACAAGTAAACTTTCCAGGATAGGCTTAAACTTTCCAGGATAGTAAGCGTTTGCACGGGGATAGTTCACTGGCGCTAGTAACTAGCAACAAGTAAACCTTCCAGGATAGTAAGCGTTTGCACGGGGATAGTTCACTGGCGCCAGTAACTGGCGACAAGTAAACTTTCCAGGATAGGCTTAAACTTTCCAGGATAGTAAGCGTTTGCACGGGGATAGTTCACTGGCGCCAGTAACTAGCGACAAGTAAACTTTCCAGGATAGGCATAAACTTTCCAGGATAGTAAGCGTTTGCACGGGGATAGTTCACTGGCGCCAGTAACTAGCGACAAGTAAACTTTCCAGGATAGGCTTAAACTTTCCAGGATAGTAAGCGTTTGCACGGGGATAGTTCACTGGCGCCAGTAACTAGCGACAAGTAAACTTTCCAGGATAGGCTTAAACTTTCCAGGATAGTAAGCGTTTGCACGGGGATAGTTCACTGGCGCCAGTAACTAGCGACAAGTAAACTTTCCAGGATAGGCTTAAACTTTCCAGGATAGTAAGCGTTTGCACGGGGATAGTTCACTGGCGCCAGTAACTAGCGACAAGTAAACTTTCCAGGATAGGCATAAACTTTCCAGGATAGTAAGCGTTTGCACGGGGATAGTTCACTGGCGCCAGTAACTAGCGACAAGTAAACTTTCCAGGATAGGCATAAACTTTCCAGGATAGTAAGCGTTTGCACGGGGATAGTTCACTGGCGCCAGTAACTAGCGACAAGTAAACTTTCCAGGATAGGCATAAACTTTCCAGGATAGTAAGCGTTTGCACGGGGATAGTTCACTGGCGCCAGTAACTAGCGACAAGTAAACTTTCCAGGATAGGCTTAAACTTTCCAGGATAGTAAGCGTTTGCACGGGGATAGTTCACTGGCGCCAGTAACTAGCGACAAGTAAACTTTCCAGGATAGGCTTAAACTTTCCAGGATAGTAAGCGTTTGCACGGGGATAGTTCACTGGCGCCAGTAACTAGCGACAAGTAAACTTTCCAGGATAGGCTTAAACTTTCCAGGATAGTAAGCGTTTGCACGGGGATAGTTCACTGGCGCCAGTAACTAGCGACAAGTAAACTTTCCAGGATAGGCTTAAACTTTCCAGGATAGTAAGCGTTTGCACGGGGATAGTTCACTGGCGCCAGTAACTAGCGACAAGTAAACTTTCCAGGATAGGCTTAAACTTTCCAGGATAGTAAGCGTTTGCACGGGGATAGTTCACTGGCGCCAGTAACTAGCGACAAGTAAACTTTCCAGGATAGGCTTAAACTTTCCAGGATAGTAAGCGTTTGCACGGGGATAGTTCACTGGCGCTAGTAACTAGCAACAAGTAAACCTTCCAGGATAATAAGCGTTTGCACGGGGATAGTTCACTGGTGCCAGTAATTAGCGACAAGTAAACCTTCCAGGATAGGAAGCGTTTGCACGGGGATAGTTCACTGGTGCCAGTAATTAGCGACAAGTAAACCTTCCAGGATAGGAAGCGTTTGCACGGGGATAGTTCACTGGCGCTAGTAACTAGCGACAAGTAAACTTTCCAGGATAGTAAGCGTTTGCACGGGGATAGTTCACTGGCGCTAGTAACTAGCAACAAGTAAACCTTCCAGGATAGTAAGCGTTTGCACGGGGATAGTTCACTGGTGCCAGTAATTAGCGACAAGTAAACCTTCCAGGATAGGAAGCGTTTGCACGGGGATAGTTCACTGGTGCCAGTAATTAGCGACAAGTAAACCTTCCAGGATAGGAAGCGTTTGCACGGGGATAGTTCACTGGCGCTAGTAACTAGCGACAAGTAAACTTTCCAGGATAGGCTTTAACTTTCCAGGATAGTAAGCGTTTGCACGGGGATAGTTCACTGGCGCCAGTAACTAGCGACAAGTAAACTTTCCAGGATAGGCTTAAACTTTCCAGGATAGTAAGCGTTTGCACGGGGATAGTTCACTGGCGCTAGTAACTAGCAACAAGTAAACCTTCCAGGATAGTAAGCGTTTGCACGGGGATAGTTCACTGGCGCCAGTAACTAGCGACAAGTAAACTTTCCAGGATAGGCTTAAACTTTCCAGGATAGTAAGCGTTTGCACGGGGATAGTTCACTGGCGCCAGTAACTGGCGACAAGTAAACTTTCCAGGATAGGCTTAAACTTTCCAGGATAGTAAGCATTTGCACGGGGATAGTTCACTGGCGCCAGTAACTAGCGACAAGTAAACTTTCCAGGATAGGCTTCAACTTTCCAGGATAGTAAGCGTTTGCACGGGGATAGTTCACTGGCGCTAGTAACTAGCAACAAGTAAACCTTCCAGGATAGTAAGCGTTTGCACGGGGATAGTTCACTGGCGCCAGTAACTGGCGACAAGTAAACTTTCCAGGATAGGCTTAAACTTTCCAGGATAGTAAGCGTTTGCACGGGGATAGTTCACTGGCGCCAGTAACTGGCGACAAGTAAACTTTCCAGGATAGGCTTAAACTTTCCAGGATAGGCTTAAACTTTCCAGGATAGTAAGCGTTTGCACGGGGATAGTTCACTGGCGCCAGTAACTAGCGACAAGTAAACTTTCCAGGATAGGCTTAAACTTTCCAGGATAGTAAGCGTTTGCACGGGGATAGTTCACTGGCGCTAGTAACTAGCAACAAGTAAACCTTCCAGGATAGTAAGCGTTTGCACGGGGATAGTTCACTGGCGCCAGTAACTAGCGACAAGTAAACTTTCCAGGATAGGCTTAAACTTTCCAGGATAGTAAGCGTTTGCACGGGGATAGTTCACTGGCACCAGTAACTGGCGACAAGTAAACTTTCCAGGATAGGCTTAAACTTTCCAGGATAGTAAGCATTTGCACGGGGATAGTTCACTGGCGCCAGTAACTAGCGACAAGTAAACTTTCCAGGATAGGCTTAAACTTTCCAGGATAGTAAGCGTTTGCACGGGGATAGTTCACTGGCGCTAGTAACTAGCAACAAGTAAACCTTCCAGGATAGTAAGCGTTTGCACGGGGATAGTTCACTGGCGCCAGTAACTGGCGACAAGTAAACTTTCCAGGATAGGCTTAAACTTTCCAGGATAGTAAGCGTTTGCACGGGGATAGTTCACTGCCGCCAGTAACTGGCGACAAGTAAACTTTCCAGGATAGGCTTAAACTTTCCAGGATAGGCTTAAACTTTCCAGGATAGTAAGCGTTTGCACGGGGATAGTTCACTGGCGCCAGTAACTAGCGACAAGTAAACTTTCCAGGATAGGCTTAAACTTTCCAGGATAGTAAGCGTTTGCACGGGGATAGTTCACTGGCGCCAGTAACTGGCGACAAGTAAACTTTCCAGGATAGGCTTAAACTTTCCAGGATAGTAAGCGTTTGCACGGGGATAGTTCACTGGCGCCAGTAACTGGCGACAAGTAAACTTTCCAGGATAGGCTTAAACTTTCCAGGATGGAAGCGTTTGCACGGGGATAGTTCACTGGCGCTAGTAACTAGCAACAAGTAAACCTTCCAGGATAGTAAGCGTTTGCACGGGGATAGTTCACTGGCGCCAGTAACTGGCGACAAGTAAACTTTCCAGGATAGGCTTAAACTTTCCAGGATAGTAAGCGTTTGCACGGGGATAGTTCACTGGCGCCAGTAACTGGCGACAAGTAAACTTTCCAGGATAGGCTTAAACTTTCCAGGATAGTAAGCGTTTGCACGGGGATAGTTCACTGGCGCCAGTAACTGGCGACAAGTAAACTTTCCAGGATAGGCTTAAACTTTCCAGGATAGTAAGCGTTTGCACGGGGATAGTTCACTGGCGCCAGTAACTGGCGACAAGTAAACTTTCCAGGATAGGCTTAAACTTTCCAGGATAGTAAGCGTTTGCACGGGGATAGTTCACTGGCGCCAGTAACTGGCGACAAGTAAACTTTCCAGGATAGGCTTAAACTTTCCAGGATAGTAAGCGTTTGCACGGGGATAGTTCACTGGCGCCAGTAACTGGCGACAAGTAAACTTTCCAGCATAGGCTTAAACTTTCCAGGATAGTAAGCGTTTGCACGGGGATAGTTCACTGGCGCCAGTAACTAGCGACAAGTAAACTTTCCAGGATAGGCTTAAACTTTCCAGGATAGTAAGCGTTTGCACGGGGATAGTTCACTGGCGCCAGTAACTAGCGACAAGTAAACTTTCCTGGATAGGCTTAAACTTTCCAGGATAGTAAGCGTTTGCACGGGGATAGTTCACTGGCGCCAGTAACTAGCGACAAGTAAACTTTCCAGGATAGTAAGCGTTTGCACGGGGATAGTTCACTGGCGCCAGTAACTGGCGACAAGTAAACTTTCCAGGATAGGCTTAAACCTTCCAGGATAGTAAGCGTTTGCACGGGGATAGTTCACTGGCGCCAGTAACTGGCGACAAGTAAACTTTCCAGGATAGGCTTAAACTTTCCAGGATAGTAAGCGTTTGCACGGGGATAGTTCACTGGCGCCAGTAACTGGCGACAAGTAAACTTTCCAGGATAGGCTTAAACTTTCCAGGATAGTAAGCGTTTGCACTGGGATAGTTCACTGGCGCCAGTAACTGGCGACAAGTAAACTTTCCAGGATAGGCTTAAACTTTCCAGGATAGTAAGCGTTTGCACGGGGATAGTTCACTGGCGCCAGTAACTGGCGACAAGTAAACTTTCCAGGATAGGCTTAAACTTTCCAGGATAGTAAGCGTTTGCACGGGGATAGTTCACTGGCGCCAGTAACTGGCGACAAGTAAACTTTCCAGGATAGGCTTAAACTTTCCAGGATAGTAAGCGTTTGCACGGGGATAGTTCACTGGCGCCAGTAACTGGCGACAAGTAAACTTTCCAGGATAGGCTTAAACTTTCCAGGATAGTAAGCGTTTGCACGGGGATAGTTCACTGGCGCCAGTAACTGGCGACAAGTAAACTTTCCAGGATAGGCTTAAACTTTCCAGGATAGTAAGCGTTTGCACGGGGATAGTTCACTGGCGCCAGTAACTGGCGACAAGTAAACTTTCCAGGATAGGCTTAAACTTTCCAGGATAGTAAGCGTTTGCACGGGGATAGTTCACTGGCGCCAGTAACTGGCGACAAGTAAACTTTCCAGGATAGGCTTAAACTTTCCAGGATAGTAAGCATTTGCACGGGGATAGTTCACTGGCGCCAGTAACCGGCGACAAGTAAACTTTCCAGGATAGGCTTAAACTTTCCAGGATAGGAAGCGTTTGCACGGGGATAGTTCACTGGTGCCAGTAATTAGCGACAAGTAAACTTTCCAGGATAGTAAGCGTTTGCACGGGGATAGTTCACTGGCACCAGTAACTAGCGACAAGTAAACTTTCCAGGATAGTAAGCTTTTCCATGGGGATAGTTTATTGGTGCCAGTAATCAGAGACAAGTAAACTTTCCAGGAAAGTAAGCGTTTGCACGGGGATAGTTCACTGGCGCCAGTACCTAACGACAAGTAAACTTTCCAGGATATTAAGCTTTTCCATGGGGATAGTTTATTGGTGCCAGTAATCAGGGACAAATAAACTTTCCAGGATAGTAAGCGTTTGCACAGGGGATAGTTCACTGGTGCCAGTAATTAGCGACAAGTAAACCTTCCAGGATAGGAAGTGTTTGCACGGGGATAGTTCACTGGTGCCAGTAATTAGCGACAAGTAAACCTTCCAGGATAGGAAGCGTTTGCACGGGGATAGTTCACTGGTGCCAGTAATTAGCGACAAGTAAACCTTCCAGGATAGGAAGCGTTTGCACGGGGATAGTTCACTGGTGCCAGTAATTAGCGACAAGTAAACCTTCCAGGATAGGAAGCGTTTGCACGGGGATAGTTCACTGGTGCCAGTAATTAGCGACAAGTAAACCTTCCAGGATAGGAAGCGTTTGCACGGGGATAGTTCACTGGTGCCAGTAATTAGCGACAAGTAAACCTTCCAGGATAGGAAGCGTTTGCACGGGGATAGTTCACTGGTGCCAGTAATTAGCGACAAGTAAACCTTCCAGGATAGGAAGCGTTTGCACGGGGATAGTTCACTGGTGCCAGTAATTAGCGACAAGTAAACCTTCCAGGATAGGAAGCGTTTGCACGGGGATAGTTCACTGGTGCCAGTAATTAGCGACAAGTAACCTTCCAGGATAGGAAGCGTTTGCACGGGGATAGTTCACTGGTGCCAGTAAGGATAGTAACCGTTTGCACGGGGATAGTTCACTGGTGCCAGTAAGGATAGTAAGCGTTTGCACGGGGATAGTTCACTGGTGCCAGTAATTAGCGACAAGTAAACTTTCCAGGATAGGAAGCGTTTGCACGGGGATAGTTCACTGGTGCCAGTAATTAGCGACAAGTAAACTTTCCAGGATAGGAAGCGTTTGCACGGGGATAGTTCACTGGTGCCAGTAATTAGCGACAAGTAAACTTTCCAGGATAGGAAGCGTTTGCACGGGGATAGTTCACTGGTGCCAGTAATTAGCAACAAGTAAACTTTCCAGGATAGTAAGTGTTTGCACGGGGATAGCTCACTGGCGCCAGTAACAAGAAGAAAGTAAACTTTCCAGGATAGCGAGTGTTTTGCACGGGGATAGTTCACTTGCGCCAGTAACCTCAAGCAAGAGAACTCTAACCTAAGACAGTGAAAGACCATGGTACAGAGACTATAAAAAAGTGTTTTGATTTTGGAGTGTCCTCCTAGACGAGCTGCTTACCATAGGTAAAGAGTCTCTTTTTACCCTTACCAAGAGGAGAGTGGCCACTGAACAATTACAGTGCAGTAGTTAACCCCTTTGGTAAAGAAGAATTGTTAGGCAGTCTCAGTGTTGTCAGGTATATGGGCACAGAGGAGAAAGTGTAAAGAATAGGCCAGACTATTCGGTGTATATGTAGGCAAATGGAAAATGAACCTTAACCATAGAGTAGGATCTAATGTAGTACTGTCTGGCCAATCAAAAGACCTCATACCCCTCTGGCGGTAGTTTTTGCTACAAATATATACCAATTCTATATTCATAGAAAATCGAATGTTGTTTATATGTATAAATGCAGATACATTGTATGCATTAGTATTCATCATTTGGTGACAATGGGGTCTCGTAAACAAGTCGAATAATGGAGGAGTTCTCTAAAGCGATAGAGCAGCTCTTTTCAGGACCACGGCTTCCAGGACCAAATATAAGCCCCACCCCCTTGCTCCTCCCAACCCCCTTGCTCCCCCCAACCCCCATTTCCAAAAATAAGGGGAGGGGTTCGTTTTCGTCGTATAGATTCCAAATGTGAAGAGTTTAATCTCTCGGTTGATAAAGACAAGGTGTCTACCAACTTCCCTCTCCACCCAAAGAAAAAACTCTCGCCTCTCTCTCTCTCTCTCTCTCTCTCTCTCTCTCTCTCTCTCTCTCTCTCTCTGAGGAGTTAAATCTCTTGTTTTATAAAGATAAGGTGTCTACTAACTTCCCACTCCAACCCCCCCCCCAAAAAAAAGTTCTCTCTCTCTCTCTCTCTCTCTCTCTCTCTCTCTCTCTCTCTCTCTCTGAGGAGTTAAATCTCTTGTTTTATAAAGATAAGGTGTCTACTAACTTCCCACTCCAACCCCCCCAAAAAAAAAGTTCTCTCTCTCTCTCTCTCTGAGGAGTTAAATCTCTTGTTTTATAAAGATAAGGTGTCTACTAACTTCCCACTCCAACCCCCCCCCCAAAAAAAAAAATTCTCTCTCTCTCTCTCTCTCTCTCTCTCTCTCTCTCTCTCTCAAGATTTAAATCTCTTGCTTGATAAAGACAAAGTGTTTACCAACTTCCCTCCCCTCCCCCCCAAAAAACTCACGTATCTCTCTCTCTCTCTCTCTCTCTCTCTGAAGATTTAAATCCCTTGTTTGATAAAGACAAGGTGTATACCAACTTCCCTCTCCACCCAAAGAAAAAACACACGCATCTCTCTCTCTCTCTCTCTCTCTCTCTCTCTCTCTCTCTCTCTCTCGCACACATCTTCCTTTTTGTATACTTAGTCATTACCTCCCAGCGGCGTTTGTTTGTCCCAGAACAGAACAATGGCTGCGAGCGTTGCGTTATAGATGAGCATTCTGTCATTCGCATTTTAACCTTCCATTGTATAGACAGGTACAATTCGGGAATACCTTTTATCCTTTGCAGCAGCGCTCCGTCTGCATTGCTAATTCGAAGGTGTCTTTTCAACAACGTCGAAGAGAGAAGAATGGCGGCCTAATTGCAACATAGATATCATAACAACGATAGATGGCGCTGGCGAAAAAACGCCCGTCAACAAAGCTCACGGGGGATAATAACATGAGCAGCACCAACATCATTAGCCGTCTGTACTACAAAGCGGTCCAATTGCCTTTTCGAATCGGCTTGGCAGAGAGAGAGAGAGAGAGGGAGAGAGAGAGAGAGAGAGAGAGAGAGAGAGAGAGAGAGAGGGGGGAGAGGGGTTAGGCTTGGTTAGCTGGCGCACGGCGACCGTAAGAATGGCCCCCAGCGAGAGCTAGGACGAGAAGGCTCTTTATTTTTTCCAATCGTCTCTTATTTCCTCTCGCAGTTGAAATGCTACCTGTCGCTGGCTGCTGGCCTTTAGAACAATGGAGTCCTCCCCTCTCCCCTTTACATGTACATCAACAACACCGTTCCACAAAAGACCTCCTACCCCCCTCTTGGCCCCCTGGTGGTCGGAGCCTCAGCAAGCGGGCCCCATTTGCCCGAAAATCCTTTTGAACGAGACAAGGCCTCGCTGCTCGTGCTCAACCGATAACACCGCCCAATAGAAGACGCCGGGGGAAAAAATGCCCCTGGTATTCATCCAATGGGATCGTGCTCATTATAGGTAGAAAATTCCAGGAGCAAAGATTCAGTTATATCTAATTATTGGACGCTTGGAACGACTCATTATACGACGAAATAGGTAACGTATCTCGAACCTCGGCTGTGTTTTGATGATTGATATAAACTTGTAGGGAGTTTGGGCTTTTTTTTCCCAATCTCTCTCTCTCTCTCTCTCTCTCTCTCTCTCTCTCTATCATACAGTGCCTAGCACGGACACCCTCGACCCAGGCCGCTGGAATGACA
>NC_090734.1:156859131-156864131 GCF_036898095.1 Palaemon carinicauda
CCTCTATCCCTCTGTCTACCTGTGTCCAGCTGACATCTATCCCTCTGTCTACCTGCGTCCAGCTGACTTCTACCCCTCTGTCTACCTGTGTCCAGCTGACATCTATCCCTCTGTCTACCTACGTCCAGCTGACCTCTATCCCTCTGTCTACCTGTGTCCAGCTGACATCTATCCCTCTGTCTACCTGCGTCCATCTGACCTCTATCCCTCTGTCTACCTGCGTCCAGCTGACATCTATCCCTCTGTCTACCTGTCTCAGGCTGACATCTACCCCTCCGTCTACCTGTGACCACCTGACATCTATCCCTCTGTCTACCCGTGTCTAGCGGACATCTATCCCTCTGTCTACCTGTGTCCAGCTGACATATATCCCTCTGTCTACCTGTCTCCAGCTGACATCTATCCCTCCTTCTACATGTGTCCATCTGACATCTATCCCTCTGTCTACATGTATCCAACTGACATCGATCCCTCTGTCTACCTGTGTCCAGCTGACATCTATCCCTCTGTCTACCTGTGTCCAGCTGACATCGATCCCTCTGTCTACCTGCGTCCAGCTGACATCTATCCCTCTGTCTACATGTGTCCAACTGACATCTATCCCTCTGTCTACCTGCGTCCAGCTGACCTCTATCCCTCTGTCTACCTGTGTCCAGCTGACATCTATCCCTCTGTCTACCTGTCTCAGGCTGACATCTATCCCTCTGTCTACCTGTCTCAGGCTGACATCTACCCCTCCGTCTACCTGTGACCACCTGACATCTATCCCTCTGCCTACCTTTATCCAGCCGACATCTACCCCTCCGTCTACCTGTGTCCAGCCGACATCTATCCCTCTGTCTACCTGTGTCCAGCCGACATCTACCCCTCCGTCTACCTGTGTCCAGCCGACATCTATTCTTTTGTCTACCTGTGTCCAGCTGACATCTATCCCTCTGTCTACCTGCGTCCAGCTGACATCTATCCCCCTGTCTGCCTGCGTCCAGCCGACAGCTATCCCCCCTGTCTAGCCGACAGCTATCCCCCCTGTCTGCCTGCGTCCAGCCGACAGCTATCCCCCCTGTTTAGCCGACAGCTATCCCCCCCTGTCTGCCTGCGTCCAGCCGACAGCTATCCCCCCTGTCTAGCCGACAGCTATCCCCCCTGTCTAGCCGACAGCTATCCCCCCCTCTTTGCCTGCATCCAGCCGACAGCTATCCCCCCTGTCTAGCCGACAGCTATCCCCCCTGTCTGCCTGCGTCCAGCCGACAGCTATCCCCCCTGTCCAGCCGACAGCTATCCCCCCTGTCTGCCTGCGTCCAGCCGACAGCTATCCCCCCTGTCTGCCTGCGTCCAGCTGACAGCTATCCCCCCTGTCCAGCCGACAGCTATTCCCCCTGTCTGCCTGCGTCCAGCCGACAGCTATCCCCCCTGTCCAGCCGACAGCTGTCCCCCCTGTCTGCCTGCGCCCAGCCGACAGCTATCCCCCCTGTCTGCCTGCGTCCAGCCGACAGCTATCCCCCCTGTCCAGCCGACAGCTATCCCCCCTGTCCAGCCGACAGCTATCCCCCTGTCTGCCTGCGTCCAGCCGACAGCTATCCCCCCTGTCCAGCCGACAGCTATCCCCCCTGTCTGCCTGCGTCCAGGCGACAGCTATCCCCCCTGTCTGCCTGCGTCCAGCCGACAGCTATCCCCCTGTCTGCCTGCGTCCAGCCGACAGCTATCCCCCCTGTCCAGCCGACAGCTATCCCCCCTGTCCAGCCGACAGCTATCCCCCCTGTCTGCCTGCGTCCAGCCGACAGCTATCCCCCCTGTCTGCCTGCGTCCAGCCGACAGCTATCCCCCCTGTCCAGCCGACAGCTATCCCCCCTGTCCAGCCGACAGCTATCCCCCCTGTCTGCCTGCGTCCAGCCGACAGCTATCCCCCCTGTCCAGCCGACAGCTATCCCCCCTGTCTGCCTGCGTCCAGGCGACAGCTATCCCCCCTGTCTGCCTGCGTCCAGGCGACAGCTATCCCCCCTGTCTGCCTGCGTCCAGCCGACAGCTATCCCCCCTGTGTATCTTTGTCCAGCCGACATCTATCCCTGTCTCCATGTGTCCAGCCGACATCTATCCCTCTGTCTACCTGTGTCCAGCCGACATCTATCCCTCTGTCTACCTGTGTCCAGCCGACATCTATCCCTCTGTCTACCTGTGTCCAGCCGACATCTATCCCTCTGTCTACCTGCGTTCAGCTGACATCTATCCCTCTGTCTACCTGTGTCCATCCCCCTGTCTGCCTGCGTCCAGCCGACATCTATCCCCCTGTGTATCTTTGTCCAGCCGACATCTATCCCTGTCTCCCTGTGTCCAGCCGCCATCTATCCCCCTGTCTGCCTGCGTCCAGCTGACATCTATCCCCCTGTGTATCTTTGTCCAGCCGACATCTATCCCTGTCTCCCTGTGTCCAGCCGACATCTATCCCTCTGTCTACCTGTGTCCAGCCAATATCTATCCCTCTGTTTACCTGCGTCCAGCTGACATCTATCCCCCTGTGTACCTGTGTCCAGCCGACATCTATCCCTCTGTCTACCTGCGTCCAGCTGACATCTATCCCTCTGTCTACCTGTGTCCAGCCGACATCTATCCCTCTGTCTACCTGTGTCCAGCCGACATCTATCCCTCTGTCTACCTGTGTCCAGCCGACATCTATCCCTCTGTCTACCTGCGTCCAGCTGACATCTATCCCCCTGTGTACCTGTGTCCAGGCGACATCTATCCCCCTGTCTACCTGCCTCCAGCTGACATCTATCCCTCTGTCTACCTGTGTCCAACTGACATCTATCCCCCTGTCTACCTGTGTCCAGCTGACATCTATCCCTCTGTCTACCTGTGTCCAGATGACGTGCTATTCACCAAGAGGCACCTGCCAAGCCATATAGAATTTCACGTGTGGCAGAGTCTTACCTGTTTATACAGGTGTATCGGAACTTAATTAATTTTCCCCCTCCAAAAAAACAGAAGAGAATCTGGGAGCGCCTCCCTTAAGGCGGTTTACACGGTCAGATAGTTCGTGGAACCGACAGACTATTGTTTGAAGTGATGTTCGAACGTGTAAACTGAGTATTTGGTTGTCGAACACGTTCGTCATTGAAGTCTGTTCTTGCCCTGACTTGGGGGTGGGGGGGGGGGGCTTTGTTGTCCACAAACCTTATGCATTTGTGGCTGATTCTAACACTTCAAACAGTTCGACAAGCAGGTTCGACAACCGGGTTCGACAACCAGGTTCGACAACCGGGTTTGACGGACCGTTCGACTGCGTAAACCTCGTTCTAGATAGATAGATAAGTCAATAATTAACAGAATTCGCATTTTTATTTTATCTTTCTTTGGTGTTCAAGTTTATTGACTGAAGGAGATCTAGTTTCAAGTCTATTGGACGTGGTTAATGGAACGTTAAAATCAATATTAATAGCAAGAGTCATCATTATAGGAAAGTAGTCTGAATGAAATAGCGTTTGCATTAATGACATGAGATTCGCCGAGTTCATAAATGCTATTTAAAACAGTTTTTATTATAGTTATCATCATCATCATCATCTCTTACGCCCATTGACGCAAAGGGCCTCGGTTAGATTTCACCAGTCGTCTCTATCTCGAGCTTTTAAATCTCTTCTTCTCCATTCATCATCTCCTCCTTCGCGCTTCATAGGCCTCAGTCATGTAGGCCTAGGTCTTCCAACTCTTCTAGTGTCTAGTATATTGATGGTAGTGGAGGAAAGACATTAATCTATGAGAAATGGTATATTTATGAAACTCTTATTTTCAAATAAATAATACTGGCATTATAAGGAAGATTCATTTCAAATTTAGTATATTCGTATAATGTTCTAAAAATATGGGAGGTTATATATATATATATATATATATATATATATATATATATATATATATATATATATATATATATATATATATATATATATATATATATATATACATTATTTATACATATATATATATATATATATATATACATTATATATATATATATATATATATATATATATATATATATATATATACAGTATATATATATATAATTTATATGTACATTATATATATATATATATATATATATATATATATATATACAGTATATATATATATATATATATATATATATATAATTTATATATATATACATTATTTATATATATATATATATATATATATATATATATATATATATATATAATGTATATATATATATGTATAAATAATGTATATATATAAATATATATATATATATATATATATATATATTTATATATATATATGTATATATATATATATATATATATATATATATATATTTATATATATATATATATATATATATATATATATATATATATATATATTCTCGGACACCTGCCCTCCCCGTCCCTCAAGTAGAGGGAAGTGGAAGTAGTCTTACCCTGATGAGGGTTGGGTGCGTTTGTGTGCATATTTATCTAAATATTTAGCATTCATTTTTGACGGGTCGAGCACACTACTAAATTCATATTATTGCGCTTGTTATCCCAGTCACTAAAGCTGGGATAGCAAAATGAAATAAAAAAACGAAAAAATTATCAATTTTCTATAGCAACAATTGGTTCTAAGAAAAACCTCCTGGCTTGTACTTGTCAAAGTCCTTATCAAGTGCCCGCATATATGTCCTGATACAGTAAGCGTTCTTCTATTGCTAGAATAGCATTAATCATCTTCAAAATAATCAACACTATTCGTGAAACTCACTGCCAAGCCAAACCAAATAACCTCTCTATTATGTTATCGGGAAGGTTACCCCAGGCCACAGAGAAGCAACACATACAATTGTTACTCTGGAGCACTTTCCAGAGACCCGCACACGTAGCGGCCTTCCAAGACTTGTCAGGTGATTTTAACATTTCCAGACTTGTTAGGTGGCTGTAGCGATCTTCAGAGATTTGTCAGATGGCTGTAGTGATCTTCAAAGAATTGCCAGGTGCCTGTAG
>NC_090734.1:156880052-156882552 GCF_036898095.1 Palaemon carinicauda
CACCATCCATACCCGATGCTTTTCCTACTCTCGTTTCATCTAGTGCTCTCCTTACTTCCTCTATTGTAATCTCTCTCTCTCATTCTCATCTCCCATCACTGGCACCTCAACACCTGGAACCGCAATTATATCTGCCTCCCTATCATCCTCAACATTCAGCAAAACTTTCAAAATATTCCCGCCCACCTTTTCCTTGCCTCCTCTCCTTTTAACAACCTTCCATTTCCATCTTTCACTGTCTCTTCAATTCTTGCGCCGGCCTTCCTTACTCTCTTCACTTCTTTCCAAAACTTCTTCTTATTCTCTTCATATGAACTGACCCAGTCCCTGACCCCAACCTCAGGTCAGCTGCCCTCTTTGCCTCACGTACCTTGCGCTTTTACTTCCACCTTTTGCTCTCTATATTTTTCATACTTCTCTATACTATTACTCTGCAGCCATTCTTCAAAAGCCCTCTTTTTCTCTTCCACTTTTTACCTTCACGTCCTTCATTCCACCATTCACTGCCCTTCCTCATGCTGCCTCCAACAACCTTCTTGCCACATACATCACTTGCAATCCCAACAAAAATTTTCTTTTGCTAACTTCCACTCCTCCTCTAAATTACCAGTTTCTCTTACTCTCACCTCGTCATATGCCATTTTCAACCTTTCCTGATATTTACTTTTTACCCCCGGTTTTATTAGCTCTTCAACCCTCACTAGCTCCCCTTTTACATCCACCTACTCTATTCCCCCACTCTTTTGCTACAACTAATTTTCCTTCCACCAAAAAATTATCAGACATACCGTTAGCCATACCCCTAAACACGTGCACGTCTTTCAATCTTCCAAACATTCTTTTAGTTATCAACACATAATCCATTAATGCCCTTTCTACTACTCTTCCATTTGCCACTCTTACCCATGTATACTTATTTTATCTTTTTTTTTAAATATATATGTATATATAAATATATTATATATATATATTAAATATATATAAATATATATATAAATAAATAAATATATAAATAAATATTATATATAAATTTATATATAAATGTATATATATAAATATATACACACATATATATATATAATATATATATATATATATATATATATATATATATATATATATATATATATATTATATACTGTATTTATATAGTATGTTATATATTTATATACATACAGCATTTATATATATATATATATATATATATTATAATATATATATATAAATAATATATATATAAAATAATATATATATATATAAATATATATATTTATTTATATATATATATATATATATAATATATATATATATATATATATATATATAGTACCATTTTACCCGAGACTGTCGTTCCAGACAATATAATACAAACTACTGTCCTATAAGGTAAATTAGATCGATTGAATTATATCATTTGTAGGCCACCTTGTTTCTATATTTGTCTGGTAACAGTAATGTCTTTATCGTAAGGTATTTTAGAGACCGAGTTGTCAAATTGTATTTCTTTATGTTTCATTTAGAAATAAAATTCGTCATATATCATTTACTGCTATCTTCGCTAGTAGTAACGTAAGGTGATGATAACTCTTGATAATTAATAACGAAGGTTTGATGAAATATATTTCTATCAGAGACAGTTATTTCAGCTTATTATAATTTCCGGCTGTCAGAATACGTTGATCTCTCTCTCTCTCTCTCTCTCTCTCTCTCTCTCTCTCTCTCGGCTTATCGGATCTTTCATCTCATTTGTCACACATCTTCTCTTCCTCTTTCTAAATCCGTCCGCCTCTCTCTCTCTCCTCCTCTCTCTCTCTTCCTCTCTCTCCTCTCTCTCCTCTCTCGTCTCTCTCTCTCTCTCTCTCTCTCGGATCTTTCAATCCATTTATCAAAATCTGCTTCTTCCTCTTTCTAAATCCATCCATTCCCCCCCCCCTCTCTCTCTCTCTCTCTCTCTCTCTCTCTCTCTCTCTCTCTCTCTCATTTTATCATATCCTGCTCTCCCTCTGTCTAAATCCGTTCTCATTTAATGACTCCTGGAGATCATGTAATTACGCCATACGTAATGTGTCACTAATCCTGAACAAGTTATTCATTTTGTATTTCCTTCTGTCATGAAAGATATTCATTTATTTGAATCTTAAGACGATTTGTTGGGGGTTGAGTTCAGCCAGTGACCATGGAAATTGTGACGCCAGTTAACGAATAATCTTCCTAACATTAAGGCTCGATTGCCTTTTCGATCTCTCCAGTATTATTATTATTATTATTATTATTATTATTATTATTAATTATTACTTGCTAAGCTACAACCCTAGTTGGAAAAAGTAGGATCTTATTAGCCCTGGGGCTCCAACAGGGAAAATAGCCCAGTGAGGAAAGGAAAAAGTGAAAAATAGAATATTTTAAGAAGATTAACATCATTAAGATAAATATCTCCTATATAAACTATAAAAACTTTAACAAAACAAGAGAAATTAGATAGTATAGTATGCCCGAGTGT
>NC_090734.1:156900052-156902552 GCF_036898095.1 Palaemon carinicauda
GGAGGGAAGGGGCTTGGAGGGGAGGGGGGTGGTGTCACCAGATCAAGGATTTCATGCAATGCAATCAGACCATTCTGCCACCCAAGTGACAGCTGTGCGCACGCGCGCTCTTACGCACGCATGATAATTGACAAAAGTGGGAGAATGTTATGGTCAGGTATTTTTAGGTACTGCTCTCTTTTGTGTGTGTGTGTGTGTGTCTTCATATACATAAAAAATTATTGAATGGGGACCTATATTCTTTGCTGTACCTAGATGAAAACAAAGCTTCCAGAACATTACCCAGGGGAACGCCATATTGCATAGGTCTAGGATCTTGACTCACTAGGTCTAGGATCTTGACCCTTTATCAGCATAATCAATGACTCCTTCACTAGGAAAATACAGCACTAGGTCTAGGATCTTGACCTACTAGCAGCATCATAATCAATGACTAACTGGAAAAATACAGTACTACGTCTAGGATCTTGACTCACTGGCCCTAGGATCTTGCCCCATTAGCAGCATAATCAATGATTTTTTTCACTAGGGAAAATACAGCACTAGGTTTAGGATCTTGCCCCATTAGCAGCATAATCAATGACTTTTTCACTAGGAAAATACAGCACTAGGTCTAGGATCTTGACCCATTAGCAGCATAATCAATTACTCTTTCACTAGAAAAATTCAGCACTTGGTCTAGGATCTTGACCCCACTAGTTGAAGGATTTTGCCCCATTAGCAGCATAATAATGACACTTTCACTAGGAAAATACAGCACTAGGTCTAGGATCTTGACCCATTAGCAGCATAATCAATGACTTTTTCACTAGGAAAATACAGTACTAGGTCTAGGATCTTGACCCATTAGCAGCATAATCAATGACTCTTTCAATAGAAAAATTCAGCACTAGGTCTAGGATCTTGACTCCACTAGTTCAAGGATTTTGCCCCATTAGCAGCATAATCAATGACTCCCTTCACTAGGAAAATACAGCACTAGGTCTATGATCTTGACCCAATTAGCAGCATAATCAATGACTTTCACTAGAAAAATACAGTGGTATCTTTGCATATCGATCTATCTTATTTCTTAGTCTATACGAAGAACAACTAAGATTATTATCTTAGTTGTTCTTCGTATAGACTAAACAAAGATATGGCAAAAGATGAACTTACAACCTTAGACTCAGTCACCGGCCACTTACAAGATAACTCTGCTGATAATTCAAATACATTGAAATACATCATTTCAGAACGAATATTGAATTCCCCTGTATCACTCCTCTTCAACTATAGGATAATCACAAGTCCTGACACATTGCGTGAAATATCCTTCTCTCCTCTTCATGCCTGGAGGATAATATCAATAATCAAACTCTTGATATTTTCCCAAGGAGGTAATGGCGTATTGAAATACAGAGGCAAGTGGAAGTATATGCAAATTAAGTTAGTGACTGAGGAATTAGATGAACGAGAGAACTGGAATTATACAATGGTAGGGATTAACTCGAAAAGAGAGAGGAGAGAGAGAGAGAGAGGAGAGATAGAGGGAGAGAGAGAGAGAGAGGAGAGAGAGGACGAGAGAGAGAGAGAAATACTTTAACTTCTAAACATTGCTATTCTACCTTCATTCTTGAGAGGAGAAAATTACTTTAACTTCTAAACATTGCTATTCTACCTTCATTCTTTTAAACTCACGAAGGTAGAATAGCAATGTTTAGAAGTTAAAGTAATTCTCTCTCTCTCTCTCTCTCTCTTCTCTCCTCCTCCTCTCTCTCTCTCTCTCTCTCTGCATAGGCTCATTTTATTATTAGGAATGTATAGAAGTTAAAATACTCTCTCTCTCTCTCTCTCTCTCTCTCGTCTCTCCCTCTCTCTCCTCTCTCTCTCTCTCCTGCATAGGCTCATTTTATTATTAGGAATGTATAGAAGTTAAAATAATCCCCCCCCCCTCTCTCCTTCTCTCTCTCTCTCCTCTCTCTCTCTCTATAGGCCTCATATTGTTATTATTATTATTATTATTATTATTATTATTATTTATCATCATCAGCTGAACTACAACCCTAGTTATAAAAGCAAGGATGTTATAAGCCTAAGGGCTCCAACAAAGAAAAAAATAGCCAAACGAGGAAAGGCAATAAGGAAATAAATAAACTATACGAGAAGTAATAATTAAAACAATATATTTTAAGAACAGTAACAACATTCAAACAGATCTTTTATAAATAAACTATTTAAAAGACTTAAATCAGCCTATTAAACATGAACTATTATCTATTAAATAAACTATGCTAACATTCTCTAATTATATTTCAAGGTTAACATAGAACAAGAACAAGAACAAGAACAGTAACAAACAAAAGACAGTAGGGAAAGCGTCCCTGTTTTAGATTAGCGGTAATAAGCCAATGAGTGAGTTCCATTGAGCTGTTCATTAAGGAGGTAATATATTCGCTTGGTGGCATACTTCCTATGTGATGCGTATGTATATATATATATATATATATATATATATATA
>NC_090734.1:156911510-156921510 GCF_036898095.1 Palaemon carinicauda
TTCCAATGCCAGCAGAGATCTCTTCTCCCCTTCCCTTCTCTAACCCCTCCCCTTCCCCAGACCCTCTCCTTCCTAACGCCTTTCCCTCTCCAACCCCCTCCCATCTCCAACCCCTTCCCTTCTCCAACCCCCTCCCCCTCTCTAACCCTGACCCCTCCCCCTCCCTCCCCCTCTTCATCCCCTACCCTTCTCCAACACCCTTCCCTCTCTCTGACCCCTACTCCTCCCCATTTCTAACCCCTACCCATCCCCCTCTCCAACCCTGTTCCCCTCTCCAACCCCCTCCCCCTCTCCAACCCCTCCGTCTCTCCAACTCCTCCCTCCTCTTCTCCAACCCCCTCCCCGTTTCCAACCCCTCTCTCCCCCTCTCCAACCCCTCCTCCTCCTCCTCCCACCCCTTCCCCTCTCCAACCCTTCCCCCTCTCCTACAACCCCCTCCTCCTACAACACCCTCCTCCTCCAACCCCCTCCCCTCTCCATCCCTTCCCCCTCTCCAAACCCTCCCCCTCTCCAACCCCTCCTCCTACAACCCCCTCCTCCTCCAACCCCCTCCCCTCTCCAACCCTTCCCCCTCTCCAAACCCTCCCCCTCTTCACCCCCTCCTCCTACAACCCCCTCCTCCTCCTACAACCCCCTCCTCCTCCAACCACCTCCCCTCTCCAACCTCTCGCCCTTTCCAACCCTTCCCTCTCCAACCCCTCCCGCTCTCCAACCCATCCCTCTCCAACCCCTCCCCTTCAACCCCTTCCACCTCTCCAACCCCCTCCACCCCCCCTTCTCCAACCCCTTCCCCTCCCCAACCCCTCCCTCCTCTCCAACTCCTTCCTCACTCCAAACTCCTTCCCCTCTCCAACCCCTCCTCCAACCCCTCCCCTTCTCCAGCCCCTCCTCTCCTCCAGCCCCCTTCCCCTCTCCAACCCCTCCCCATCTCCAACCCCTCACCTTTTCCAAATCCTCCCCCTCTACAACCCCTTCCCCTCTCCAACCCCTCCCCTTCTCCAGTCCCCTCCCCCTCTCCAACCCCTCCCTCCCCCTTCTCCAACCACTCCCCTTCTCCAGCCTCCTCCCCTTCTCCAACCCCCATCTCCTCTCGAACCCCTTCCACCTCTCGAACCCCTTCTACCTCTCGAACCCCTTCCCCGCCCCAACCCCCCTTCCTCTCCAACTCCTTCCTCACTCCAAACTCCTTCCCTTCTCCAACCTCTCCCCTTCTCCAACCCCCTCCCCTTTCGAACCCCTTCCACCTCTCGAACCCCTTCTCCTCTTCAACCCTTCCCCCTCTCGAATCCCTTCTCCAATCCCCTCCCCTCTCCAACCCCTTCCACCTCTCCAACCCCTCCTCCTCTCCAACCCCTTCTCTCTCTCTCTCCCCCCCTCAAGCAACCAATCCCGCATCTGTTGCTTGTGTGCTTGCCATCCTACGTTGGGCCCTACGATATAAGGATGGCGAGTTACGGTAGGCGGCTCTCCCCTATGTTATTTGGGTCACAGTTCTACCTTTGTTGCGGGTCAGCGGCTCCTTGGAGCCAGGAGCCCTGGCTCCAGCTGTGGGTTAGTTTGAATTCGAGGGGGATTGAGGGAGGGAGGGAGGGGGTTGGGTATTTCAGGTCAGAGGGAGAATTCTAGAAGTTAATAGAAATGCTTATTACTACTTTTCGTAATCTGTTTATTTTTTTTTTATTTATGTTGGTAAGTCTTTTCAAGATCTGTGTTTTTTTTTTTTTCAAATATCCTCAAAATGGCAATTAAAATCAATTTTTAAAGTCTATTTAAAATGTCTTCAAAACCATTAAATTGCTTATGGAAGGCTATAATACTTTTCGTAATCTGTTTAATTTTTCCATCTACTTTCATAATTGTTTCACAAAATCTATATATATTTTTTTTCAAATATCCTCTAAATGGAATTTAAATTATATTTTTTCAATATTTTAAATTCCTCAAAAATAATAAATTTGCCTGTCCTCTGAATGCAAATAAAAATCTGAATTATTTATATGTACTCCGATTCACCTATATGCCAAAAAAAAAAAATATTTCTCTTCTGATTTACTTATATATGGATAATATTCTTAGAATTGCTAATATTAATATGAAGCCTATTTGAATGTTACAGTGGTTACAGAGGTAAAAAATAAATTGTAATATCTGCTGGATTCGAATATAGTAATTTTGGATATTTTTTTACCAACCAAAGAAAAAAAAGTAGAAAATTATTTGCCTTTTATGGTATTGAAATTCAGCCTACTCAGACCTCTTCTCCCCTCCCCCTCTTTAACCACCTCCCCCTCTCCAACCCCCTCCCTCTCTTCAACCCCCTCATGTGTCCAACCCCCTTCACCTCCCCCACCTATCTCCAACCTCTCCCCCTCTCCAACCCCCTCCCTCTCTTCAACCCTCTCATGTGTCCAACCCCCTTCACCTCCCCCACCTATCTCCAACCTCTCCCCCTCTTCAACCCCCTCCCGTGTCTAACCCCCCTCCCCCTCTTCAACCCCCTTCACCTCCCCTCCCATGTCCAACCCCCTCCCATGTCCAACCCCCTTCCCCTCTTCAACCCCCTCCCCCCTCTCCAACCCCCCTCCCCCTCTCCAACCCCTCCCCCCTTCAACCCCCTCCCCTCTTCAACCCCTCCCCCTCTCCAACCCATCCCCTTCTCCAACCCCCCCTCTTCAGCCCCCTCTCCCTCTTTAACCTCCTCCCCTCTTCAACGCCCTCTCGTGTTCAACCCCCTTCCCCTCTCCAACCCCCTTCCCCTCTCCAACCCCCTTCCCCTCTCCAACCCCCTTCCCCTCTCCAACCTCAAAATCCGTAGGAAACTCGCTATCATTCTAATTGTGTAATATAATTCGTGGTCACCTTTCCAAACAGTGACTGAGAATGTGTCTTTAGAGTGGAGGCTTTCTGTATATAGAGAAATTAAGTTTCCTAATTGTGTGTGTACAGAAATTGTTTCCTATTTCTGTATAAACAGAAATTACCTTTTATAATTCTGTATATACAGAAATAGTTTCCTAGTTCTGTATAAACAGAAATAGTTTCCTAGTTCTGTATATACAGAAATTACGTTTTATAATTCTGTATGTACAGAAATTTTCTTAGTTCTGTATTTACAGAAATTACCTTTCATAATTCTGTATACACAGAAATTGTTTCTTAGTTCTGTATAAACAGAAATTACGTTTTATAATCTGTATATACAGATATTGCAATCCTTAGTTCTGTATATACAGAAATTACGTTTCATACTTTACAAACACCTCATCATTTCTTTGCACCTCTTCGTCATCAACATTTGTCTTATCTACTCACATTTATACAATTTTAAATTCTATATAAAATTGTATAAATATGAGTTAACAGACAAATGTTGATGACGAAGAGGAGCAAAGAATTGATGAGGTGTTTGTAAAGTATGAGGTTGACGTAATCAAGCGAGAGTAGGAAGGAAAGAGAGGATATAGAACAGGAGTGAAATGTTAAGGTTGTAGATTGATACTTTTACAGTGGGAATAAAATGCAACTGATGAAAGCACCGTTGCTTGACAGGAAATGACTGTTTGATCACAAGACTTTTAGGAAGATGTAAAGAAAAGTATATTTAAACTTCTTCCCTACGTTATCCTTACATTAAGGGGTCGGTTGCTTGATCCGCCCTCTCCAGTGCTTTCTATCAAAGCTATCCTCGTCCACCAAACCTCTTCTCTCCATATCATCCTTCACCTTATCTCTAAACAGATTGTCTTCTTTTTAGTTACCGTTATCTTTACATTAAGGGGTCGGTTGCCTGATGCTCCCTCTCCAATTGCTTCTATCAAAGCTATCCTCTTCCATCAAATCTCTTCTCTCCATATCATCCTTCACCTTATCTCGCAACAGACTTCTTACTCACCGTTATCCTTACATTAAGGGGTCGGTCGCCTGTTGCTCCCTCTCCAATGCCTTCTATCAAAGGCATCCTCTTCCACCAAACCTCTTCTCTCCATTATTCAAAAAACAATATTTTGATCATAATCATCTTATTTATTGACCTTGTTATGTCGACATTAAAGTATAAGGTTGATTTCTGTCGAGAGAGAGAGAGAGAGAGAGAGAGAGAGAGAGAGAGATATTAAGGTGTTATTTAAAACTATGTGAGAGATAGAGAATGATGAAGATTAAGAATAAAGACTGTGGTGTGGGTTAAAAGAGAGAGAGAGAGAGAGAGAGAGAGAGAGAGAGAAACTAAAAATGTCAGTGACAGGATAGAGAGAGATGTAGTTTGGAATGGAACGAGCCGCAATAATGGGGGAGAGAGGAGGTGGAAGGGAGAGGGAGAGGGGAGAGTGAGATGAGGGAAAAGGAAGAGGTGAGGGGAAGGGAGAGAGAGTGGGAGTGGGAGAGCGATAGAGAGAGGGAGATGAGGGAAAAGGAAGAGGTAGGGGTGTTATTTGATTGAAATGTTCAGGGGTGGATCCTCAGATGGGAGGGGGAGTGCTGGAGAATCCAGTTGAGGGAAGGAGGCAGAGAGAGAGAGAGAGAGAGAGAGAGAGAACCTCGTGGGGCTTCTTCGACATTTTTAACTGCAAAGTCGACACCCCTCCCTCCCCCCCCCCCCTTTCCTCCTGAAACACCACTCCAAAATCAACCTCCCCTACCCATTGTTGAACACCTTCATCCCTTGAGGCTATTTCCCCCTACCCTATTTTCCCCTACCCTTATACACATGCATATGCCCCTACCTAATCTCCTACCATAGCCCACTACCATAAGAGTATTATCACCCCTACCATAAGAGTATAATCACCCCCATTATCTACTTCCACCTCATGCAAAATACTTGGTTTGATCTACCTGCCAGAGTTATAGGTAACATTTAATCAGAGTGTGTCATAGAGACTGACCATATATACATATGATCAGCGTCCAAGCCCCCTCTCCATCCAAGCTAGGACCAGGGGAGAGCAGGCAATGGCTGCCGATGGCTAGTAGGTAGACCTATTGGCTTCCCCAATCCACTCATCCTTAGCTCACAAGGATAGTGAGGTCGCAGACACTTTAAGAAACTATCGATCTTGAGCGAGGTCTCAACCCCAGTTCGGCATATTACCAAATAGGGACGTATCCAATAGGCCACGACAATTGTCCTGTTTAAATATTTCACATATAGTCTGTTAATATGCATATAGAGTGTCTTGTTGAACAAAGACAAGTTACATTCAGAGAGAATACATACATAGGTTTACATATATACATACATACATTCATACATACATACATACATACATCTACACAGTATTCCTACTATGTATATTAATGCATTCTCAAATTGCAGTGCCCAGCATTCACATGACAGCAGATCGATCCCAGCCCGGGACAGTGAGTTTAAGCTGTTTACTGGGGAAGCCACTGCTGTGGTTTGGGGGCGTTGGGCTTGCCTGGCTGACGTTCTGGTAAGCATCTATGCTGATGAAACTGGAACTGAAACTGTACACCTTTAAATTATCCAGTTTCATCATTATCATCATGAGTACTCTAGAAGTTTTATTCCAGCTTTGACCAGATTGTGGAATATATGAAATATATTTTTTTGTGTTTTTAACACTTAGGATATTTTATATTCATTATTCATGAATATATGTAGTTTATAGTTTATTCGTTTCCTTATTTCTTTTCCTCACTGGGCTGTTTTTTCCTTCTTTTCCAACTATGATTGTAACAGCAAATAATGATAATAATAAATAAAAAATAATAATAATAATAATAATGATAATAATAATAATAACGATGATGATAATGATAATGATAATAATAATAATGATTTATTATTATTATTATTATTATTATTATTATTATTATTATTATTATTATTATTTCTCAACTATTTTTCTTCATAGGTTCAGGATATATATATATATATATATATATATACTGTACATATATTTATACATATATTACAATAACAGCTAAGGCAGCCGATTCCGGTCCACTGCATGACAAAGGCCTCAAAATGTTGTTAGTCATGTCTGTGGTTTGGACATTTTTCATCACCACGGATTGGTGAAGGTGGGAGACGTTAGTCTGATCGCATACAGCAAGCCAATTTAGTATAGGTCGTCCTAGTGATATATATATATATATATATATGTGTGTGTGTGTGTGTGTATATATATATATATACAAATGTATATACATACATGTATATACTGTATATTTACGCATGTATATATACTTACATACATACATACAGTACATACACACACACACACACACATATATATATATATATATATAATATATATATATATATATATATAATATTATATATATATATATATATACCCCTCTGTATATCTGTATATCTGCACATATAGCGGTACATTCTATGCACTAACGAGAACCTGCGCATTTACTTGTATCCCTAAATTAACTAAGATATACATACTCTCCCCCTACCATACACAGCTCGCGCAAATCCAAGAATGACTAATGACACCGAGCGCAAATACCCAGACTAACGAATCCGAATGTGTCCTCAAAGCCGATTTAAAATGACGGAAGGAAGGAAGGGTTCTGGAATAAAGCGTATATCTTCATCTCTGGGTACGAATCCGGAGCCTGGGAGACTTAATTTAAGACTTCATTTAAGACTTAAGAGACTGGGAGACTTAATTTTAAGACTTCATTTAAGACTTAAGAGACTGGGAGACTTAATTTTAAGACTTCATTTAAGACTTAAGAGACTGGGAGACTTAATTTTAAGACTTCATTTAAGACTTAAGAGACTGGGAGACTTAATTTTAAGACTTAATTTAAGACTTCATTGAAGACTTAAGATATAAATGGTTTCGTCTATGTGGAGTCTTCGGGGGATATTTTGCTGTTTCTGTTTTGAGGCAGGATTTGGAGACTTACTGAATTGAAGACTGATTGTGGAGATGTTTGTGTGTGTGATGATTATTGAGATATGGATGAAAACCTTGTGTTTTTTTACGTGTATATATATATATATATATATAAATTGTATTTCATGTATATATATATATCTATATAAATTGCATTATATATGTATATACATTATATATATATATATATATATATACATATATGTACATGTATGTATATATATACTTATTTATATGTATGTATATGCTTATATCTATGTAAATATATACTTATATATATATATATATATATACTTAAGTACATATATATATATATATATATATATATTTACAACTTTACATATGTGTAGAAATCACGAAAGCTGACACGTGATGAATATAAAATGTATTATAGCCACGAAAGGAAAAATGAAAAGACTTGATTGGAGTTAGTACTTTCATCTACTCAGGACATTATGAAACTCAGCAATGAGAATACATATACAAAGACATCGTATTTATACAGGAGAAGGGGATCCAACAGCTGTCAGTTTCTTAATAATTCCGGAGAAGTCAGATTTTAGATAAAAGGATAGTACTGGATTAACGGAAAACAGACTTGGGCTTAGATTCAAATTTCTACCTTGAGTACAGGATATTAAAAAGGATTCAACAATATTCCTTTGGAAATAGTCATTTACATGGATTACTTTTTCCGCCTTTGACCAACCAATTCTGTGACTTGACCCTAACCAGTGGGAGACCCTTCTCCTGTATCAATACGATGTCTTTGTATATGTATTCTCATTGTTGAGTCTGTTGATGTCCTGAGTGGATGAAAGTACTAACTCCAATCAAGTCTTTTTATTTTTTCCTTTGGGGCTATATATATGTATATATATATATATATATATGTGTGTGTATATATATATATATATATATATGTGTGTGTATATACATATATAATAATAATAATAATAATAATAATAACGATGATAATGATTATTATTATTATATTATTATTATTATTATTATTATTATTATTATTATTATCATTGCTTCCAATTCATATACCTAACCACCTCACCTCAATAAAAACTCCCCCCCCAAAAAAAAAACCACTCAGTTCCCCCCCCCCCTCCTTACCAGCCAGTCTCCCTTATCAACTCGTGAGAGACTCTTACCCCTTTGAGGTAAGGAGCCTCGTAGTTTATCACTGATAAAAGACTCCTTATCAGGCGCCTATAATTTGCCCATTATTTTCCTTAATGCTGCTATCTGTCCTCGTTCGAAAGGTGGTTTACTTACGAAATTTATTATTGTTATTATTATTACTATTATATTATTAATATTATTATTATTATTGTTATTATTATTATTATTATTATTATTATTATTATATTATTATATTATTATTATTATTATTATTATTATTATTATTACTTGCTAAGCTACAACCCTAGTTGGAAAAAGCAGGATGCTATAAGACCAAGGGCTCCATCAAGGAAAATAACCCAGTGAGGAAAGGAAATAAGGAAACTACAAGAAATGTAATTAACAATTAATATAGAATATTTTAAGAACAGTAACAACATTAAAATAGGTATATCATATATAAACTATAAAAACGTAAAAAACAAGAGGAAGAGAAATAAGACAGAATAGTGTGCCCGAGTGTACCCTCAAGCAAGAGAACTCTAACCCAAGACAGTGAAAGACCATGGTTTAGAGGCTATGGCACTACCCAAGACTAGAGAACAATGGTTTGATTTTGGAGTGTCCTCCTAGAAGAGCTGCTTACCATAGCTAAAGAGTCTCTTCTACCCTTACCAAGAGGAAAGTGGACACTGAACAGTTACAGTGCAGTAGTTAAACCCTATATCCTATCTGTTTCATGGGGTTTATTTATTATTTTGTATTGATATTGGCAATCTATCTAGAAATGAAACTATAAGAGAGATTAGTCGAGTGCCATATGTGGAAGAGATCATAATGAGGGGTAGATGGAGATGGTTTGTTCATGCTCTTCGCACTCCCCAACAGAGGTTAGTTCACCAAACGTTCAACTAGGCTCCACAAGGGACTAGAAGAGTTGGAAGACCCAGGCGTACGTGACTGAGAACTATGAAACGTGAAGTAGGAGTTGATGAATAGAGAAGTATTGATTTAAAAGCTCATGATAGAGACGACTGGTGAAATCTTACCGAGGCCCTTTGCGTCAATAGGCGTAGGAGGAGATGATGATGATGATGATGATTTGCAATTTAACATATTCAAAAGTCATTCAAATAAATAATCTAATTATTTCTATTATTTCAGGTTAGTTGTGCTCCAATTTGAGAAAATAAGTAAACCGATTACCTGGGCAAATCTTTCTCGTTGATCATGCGAGAGACATCACGTGGAACTCTGTGACTAGAATGGAGAATGTCTCGGTTCACTAAGTATCACTAAAATCTTCAGGTGTGAGTGAATGGTGATGAGTTGCCCAAGGTGAGTAAAAGGAAAAACCAAATGAGTTGTTTTCTTAAGTAGTTTTATATATATATATATATATATATATATATGTACTGTATATATATATACTGTATATATATACATATAGATATATATACACATATATATACATACATATATATATTTATATATATACATAAATATATATAAATATATATATTACGGTCACCAAACCGTAAAAGATAACATAACAAAGTAGGCTAGTAATAACGGTCGCATGTTATATACTGAAATACAGCAATACAGTATTTTTATACGGAGAATTTTAAATTAAAATTGTGGTTTTTTAACAGTGTAGTTTGCTATATGAACCTGGCGTGTTGATTAAGCTCCATCGGTTTTTTTTTTTTCTTTTTTTTTTTAATCAAATTTTCTATCCAGCGTGAGTTCGAATTTTGAGTAAGAACATCTTCATTCATTGCCCTTCATTTTTCAATGCTTATATTGGAAAATACGTTTGGAAAATAATAAAGATATAGAGATATAACTCAAATTGGGTTAATTTTTAAATTTTCTAACCAGTTGGAATTTTGAGTAAGAACTTCATTTATTTCCCTTCATTTTTCAATGCTTATTTTGAAAAATATATTCGAAAATAAGAAAGAATACAGAAGTTTAAA
>NC_090734.1:156926510-156936510 GCF_036898095.1 Palaemon carinicauda
ATTTCTTCAACAACAAAGACAACAACAGTTACATCTGGTATGCAAGTGCCCAATGATACATTTTCTTCAACAACAAAAACAACAACAACGACAACAAAAATAATTACATCTGGTCTGCAAGTGCTGAATTATTCATTTCTTCAACAACAAAAACAACAACAACAACAAAAATAATTACATCTGGTATGCAAGGGCCCAAGAATACATTTTCTTCAACAACAACAAAAACAACAAAGACAACAATAATTACATTGGTATGCAAGTACCCAATGATACATTTCTTCAACAACAAACACAAAAACAATTACATCAGGTATGCAAGTGATACTAGTTATCGAAGCATTTTCCTCTTATAATATTTATCTATAATCAATATCAAATAATCTTTATTCACTTATTTTTTTACATAATCACTATTCGTATATATAATCTTTATACTATACCTATAATTCCTGTTTTGTTTTGTCCATTTCCTTGTCAATTAACTACTGCACTGTAATTGTTCAGTGGTCACTTTCCTCTTGGTAAGGGTACAAGAGACTCTTTTAGCTATGGTAAGCAGCTCTTCTAGGAGAAGGACATTCCAAAATTAAACCATTGTTCTCTAGCCTTGTGCAGTGACATAGCCTCTGTACGATGGATTTCCACTGTCTTGGGTTGGAGTTCTCTAGCTTGAGGGTACACTCGGGCACACTATTTTATCTACTTTCTCTCCTACTTGTTTGGTTAAAGTTTTTATAGGTTATATAGGAAATATTTATTTTAATATTGTTACTATTCTTTAAAATATTTAATTTTTCCTTGCTTCCTTTCCTCGCTGGGCTATTTTCCTTGTTGGGGCCCGTGGGCTTATAGTATCCTGCTTTTCCAACTAGGGTTGTAGCTTAGTATTTAATAATAATAATGATAATAATTGTTCATCTATTTATCAATTTTTTAATTATTAATTATTAATTTCTAGCTTATCACGATCATAAACGGGGAATTAATTAATAACAAGTGAAGTTAAAACATCTCGAATATTAATTAACAACGCAGGGAAGTGTTAACCTTTAGAAATTAATTGATAATCATTGAAGTAAAACAGAAATCTGTAAAATAAACTGATAACCTGTGAGGTAAATATATCTGGGAATTTGATCGATAACCAGTCAAGTAAAAACATCCTTCACAAAATTTATTATTAATGAATGAATGAATGAATTAATTAATTGAATGCATTTAGTAACCAGTAAAAACATCCTTGGCAAAATTTATAATGAATTAATTGAAAGCATTTAGTAACTAGTTTAGTAAAAACATCCTTTATAAAATTTATAATTAATTAATTGAAAGCATTTTGTAACCAGTGAAGTTGAAACATCCTTGACAAAATCGATAAATAATCAATTAATTAACTAATTAATTGAAAGCATTTAGTAACCAGTGAAGTAAAGACATCTTTGAAAAAATTGATAATGAATGAATGAATTAATTAATTATTTTAAAGCCTTTAGTAACCAGTTAAGTAAAGTCCTCTTTGTCCAAATTGATAATAAATCAATTAAATAATAATTTGAAAGCCTTTAGTAACCAGTGAAGTAAAAACACCCCTGATAAAATTGATAATTAATGAATGAATAAATTAATGATTAAAAATCCTTTAGTAACCAATTAAGTAAAGGAATTTATGACAAGTGAAGTCAAGGCATCTTAGAAAGTAAAGGTATGTTGGATATATATAACCAGTCCAGTGAAAACAGTTTAGAAAGGAACTGGTAACCAGTGAACCATTAGCATTCCTGAAATGGGGGGGGGGAGAGAAATTGAGTTCATATCTACATGCGCTTGAACTAGCGTTTGTTCATAAGTCTACAAATGAGTAGAATTAGGTGGAACAATTTGTTCAGTTGACTAGGGAAGGTAATGAACATTAGTGGAAATTGAAAGAGGATAGAGCAAGAGATTTGAACAGTTATTTTATTAAAGTTAATTTTTTTTTTTAAATCCTGAGTGACAAACTACCCATGGTAACATCCATCTAGACTAGAAGTTTTACTAAATGTCGTCACTCCCGGAAGTAAAACACTGAGCATATGGAAGCAGAACACTGAGCTTCCGGAAAAACACTGAGCATATGAGAACACTGAGCATAAATAGAACGCTGAGCTTCCGGAAGAACAATGAGCATATGGAAGTAGAACACTGAGCTTCCGGAAGAACAATGAGCATACGGAAGTAGAACAGTGAGCTTCCGGAAGAACACTGAGCATACGGAAGTAGAGCACTGAGCATACGGAAGTAGAGCACTGAGCATACGGAAGTAGAACACTGAGCTTCCGGAAGAACAATGAGCATACAGAAGGAGAACACTGAGCATACGGAAGTAGAACAGTGAGCATACGGAAGTAGAACGCTGAGCTTCCGGAAGAACAATGAGCATACGGAAGTAGAGCACTGAGCATACGGAAGTAGAACAGTGAGCTTCCGGAAGAACACTGAGCATACGGAAGTAGAACACTGAGCATATGAAAGCACTGAGCATAAGTAGAACGCTGAGCTTCCGGAAGAACAATGAGCATATGGAAGTAGAACACTGAGCTTCCGGAAGAACAATGAGCATACAGAAGTAGAACAGTGAGCTTCCGGAAGAACACTGAGCATACGGAAGTAGAGCACTGAGCATACGGAAGTAGAACACTGAGCTTCCGGAAGAACAATGAGCATACAGAAGGAGAACACTGAGCATACGGAAGTAGAACAGTGAGCATACGGAAGTAGAACACTGAGCTTCCGGAAGAACAATGAGCATACGGAAGTAGAACAGTGAGCTTCCGGAAGAACACTGAGCATACGGAAGTAGAACACTGAGTTTCCGGAAAAACACTGAGCATAAGTAGAACGCTGAGCTTCCGGAAGAACAATGAGCATATGGAAGTAGAACACTGAGCTTCCGGAAGAACAATGAGCATACGGAAGTAGAACAGTGAGCTTCCGGAAGAACACTGAGCATACGGAAGTAGAGCACTGAGCATACGGAAGTAGAACAGTGAGCTTCCGGAAGAACAATGAGCATACGGAAGTAGAACACTGAGCATACGGAAGTAGAACAGTGAGCATACGGAAGTAGAACGCTGAGCTTCCGGAAGAACAATGAGCATACGGAAGTAGAACACTGAGCATACGGAAGTAGAACAGTGAGCATACGGAAGTAGAACGCTGAGCTTCCGGAAGAACAATGAGCATACGGAAGTAGAGCACTGAGCATACAGAAGTAGAAAAGTGAGCTTCCGGAAGAACACTGAGCATACAGAAGTAGAACAGTGAGCTTCCGGAAGAACAATGAGCATACGGAAGTAGAACACTGAACTTCCAGAAGAACAATGAGCATACAGAAGTAGAACGCTGAGCTTCCGGAAGAACACTGAGCATACGGAAGTAGAACAGTGAGCTTCCGGAAGTAGAACACTGAGCATACGGAAGTAGAACAGTGAGCTTCCGGAAGTAGAACACTGAGCATACGGAAGTAGAACACTAAGCTTCCGGAAGAACACTGAGCATACGGAAGTAGAACACTGAGCTTCCGGAAGAACACTGAGCATACGGAAGTAGAACGCTGAGCTTCCGGAAGAACAATAAGCATACGGAAGTAGAGTACTGAGCATACGGAAATAGAACAGTGAGCTTCTGGAAGAACACTGAGCATACGGAAGTAGAACAGTGAGCTTCCGGAAGAACACTGAGCATACGGAAGTAGAAAACTGAGCTTCCGGAAGTAGAACACTGTGCATACGGAAGTAGAACACTGAGCTTCCGGAAAAACACTGAGCATACGGAAGTAGAACATTGAGCTTCCGGAAGAACACTGAGCATACGGAAGTAGAACACTGAGCTTCCGGAAAAAAACAATGAGCATACAAAAGTAGAGCACTGAGCATATGGAAGTAGAACACAGAGCTTCCGGAAGAACAATGAGCATACGGAAGTAGAGCACTGAGCATACGGAAGTAGAACAGTGAGCTTCCGGAAGAACAATAAGCATACAGAAGTAGAACACTGAGCTCCCGGAAGAACAATGAGCATACGGAAGTAGAACAGTGAGCTTCCGGAAGAACAATGAGCATACGGAAGAAGAACACTGAGCTTCCGGAAAAAAACAATGAGCATACGGAAGTAGAACGCTGAGCTTCCGGAAAAAACAATGAGCATACGGAAGTAGAACACTGAGCTTCCGGAAGAACAATGAGCATACGGAAGTAGAGCACTGAGCATACGGAAGTAGAACAGTGAGCTTCCGGAAGAACAATGAGCATAGGGAAGTAGAACACTGAGCTTGCGGAAGAACAATGAGCATACGGAAGTAGAACACTGAGCTTCCGGAAGAACAATGAGCATACGGAAGTAGAACACTGAGCTTCTGGAAAAAAAACAATGAGCATACTGAAGTAGAACGCTGAGCATCCGGAAAAAACAATGAGCATACGGAAGTAGAACAGTGAGCTTCCGGAAGAACAATGAGCATACGGAAGTAGAACGCTGAGCTTCCAGAAAAAACAATGAGCATACGGAAGTAGAACACTGAGCTTCCGGAAGAACAATGAGCATACGGAAGTAGAACGCTGAGCTTCCGGAAAAAACAATGAGCATACGGAAGTAGAACAGTGAGCTTCCGGAAGAACAATGAGCATACGGAAGTAGAACACTGAGCTTCCTGAAAAAAACCATGAGCATATGGAAGTAGAACGCTGAGCTTCAGGAAAAAACAATGAGCATACGGAAGTAGAACAGTGAGCTTCCGGAAGAACAATGAGCTTACGGAAGTAGAACACTGAGCTTCCGGAAGAACAATGAGCATAAGGAAGTAGAACACTGAGCTTCCGGAAGAACAATGAGCATACGGAAGTAGAACACTGAGCTTCCAGAAAAAAACAATGAGCATACGGAAGTAGAACGCTGAACTTCCGGAAAAAACAATGAGCATACGGAAGTAGAACACTGAGCTTCCGGAAGAACAATGAGCATATGGAAGTAGAACGCTGAGCTTCCGGAAAAAACAATGAGCATACGGAAGTAGAACAGTGAGCTTCCGGAAGAACAATGAGCATACAGAAGTAGAACACTGAGCTTCCGGAAAAAAACAATGAGCATACGGAAGTAGAACGCTGAGCTTCCGGAAAAAACAATGAGCATACGGCAGTAGAACACTGAGCATACGGGAGTAGAACACTGAGCTTCCGGAAAAAAACAATGAGCATACGGAAGTAGAACGCTGAGCTTCCGGAAAAAACAATGAGCATACGGAAGTAGAACACTGAGCTTCCGGAAGAACACTGAGCATACGGAAGTAGAACGCTGAGCTTCCGGAAAAAACAATGAGCATACGGAAGTAGAACAGTGAGCTTCCGGAAGAACAAAGAGTATACGGAAGTAGAACACTGAGCTTCCGGAAAAAAACAATGAGCATACGGAAGTAGAACGACGAGCTTCCGGAAAAAAACAATGAGCATACGGAAGTAGAACACTGAGCTTCCGGAAGAACAATGAGCATACGGAAGTAGAACGCTGAGCTTCCAGAAAAAACAATGAGCATATGGAAGTAGAACAGTGAGCTTCCGGAAGAACAATGAGCATACGGAAGTAGAACACTGAGGTTCCGGAAAAAAACAATGAGCATACGGAAGTAGAACGCTGAGCTTCCGGAAAAAACAATGAGCATACGGAAGTAGAACAGTGAGCTTCCGGAAGAACAAAGAGTATACGGAAGTAGAACACTGAGCTTCCGGAAAAAAACAATGAGCATACGGAAGTAGAACGACGAGCTTCCGGAAAAAAACAATGAGCATACGGAAGTAGAACACTGAGGTTCCGGAAAAAAACAATGAGCATACGGAAGTAGAACGCTGAGCTTCCGGAAAAAAACAATGAGCATAATGAAGTAGAACACTGAGCTCCCGGAAGAACAATGAGCATACGGAAGTAGAACAGTGAGCTTCCGGAAAAAACAATGAGCATACGGAAGTAGAACACTGAGCTTCCGGAAGAACAATGAGCATACGGAAGTAGAACGCTGAGCTTCCGGAAAAAACAATGAACATACGGAAGTAGAACAGTGAGCTTCCGGAAAAAACAATGAGGATATGGAAGTAGAACACTGAGCTTCCGGAAGAACACTGAGCATACGGAAGTAGAACACTGAGCTTCCGGAAGAACACTGAGCTTACGGAAGTAGAACACTGAGCTTCCGGAAGAACACTGAGCATACGGAAGTAGAACACTGAGCTTCCGGAAAAAACAATGAGCATATGAAAGTAGAACACTGAGCTTCCGGAAGAACACTGAGCATACGGAAGTAGAACACTGAGCTTCCGGAAGAACACTGAGCATACGGAAGTAGAACACTGAGCTTCCGGAAGAACACTGAGCATACGGAAGTAGAACACTGAGCTTCCGGAAGAACACTGAGCATACGGAAGTAGAACACTGAGCTTCCGGAAGAACAATGAGCATACGGAAGTAGAACAGTGAGCTTCCGGAAAAAACACTGAGCATACGGAAGTAGAACACTGAGCTTCCGGAAGAACAATGAGCATACGGAAGTAGGACGCTGAGCTTCCGGAAAAAACAATGAGGATATGGAAGTAGAACACTGAGCTTCCGGAAGAACACTGAGCATACGGAAGTAGAACACTGAGCTTCCGGAAGAACACTGAGCATACGGAAGTAGAACACTGAGCTTCCCGAAGAACACTGAGCATACGGAAGTAGAACACTGAGCTTCCGGAAGAACACTGAGCATACGGAAGTAGAACACTGAGCTTCCGGAAGAACACTGAGCATACAGAAGTAGAACACTGAGCTTCCCGAAGAACACTGAGCATACGGAAGTAGAACACTGAGCTTCCGGAAAAAACAATGAGCATACGGAAGTAAAAAAGTGAGCTTCCGGAAGAACAATAAGCATACGGAAGTAGAACACTGAGCATACATTCAGCGTCGCTTTGAACCCGGAACCGATGAATAAATTAAGAATGATGGAATATTAATATCATCATTCCAGCTTCTTCCGAATCGTACTGCTGTAAGGTAGATTAGTTTTTCTCTAGCCCGGACAATCTTTGTTGACTGTCCATGTTTTATTATAACTACAACCTTTTGAAAGTATATATATATATCTATCTATATATATATATATATATATATATGTATATATATATATATATATATATATATATGTGTGTGTGTGTGTGTATATATATATATATAATATATATATATATATATATATATATATATATGTATATATAAACCCATATATATATGTATATATATATATATATATATATATATATATATATTTATATATATTGTGTATATATATATATGCATATATATATATATATATAATATATATATGTGTGTGTGTGAATATATATATATATATATATATATATATATATATATATATATATATATATATATATATATATATATACATATATATATGGGTTTATATATACAGAGAGAGAGAGAGAGAGAGGGGGGGGGTTGGGGGGGGAGGGGGGGGACTCCAAACACCTACCCCTCCCCTCCCCTCCCTCCCCCATAACCAGGGAGGGGGTAGAAGAAGGGAGGGCTGAGGGCAGGAAATCTGTGAATGGGGCTGTGTTAAGAGTAATGCTTGGACGGAAACGGAAGAATTGGTGTAAAATAGAATAATTAGCGTAGGACAAGAATTATAGATAGGTGGAAGACAGAAGAAAGGAGTAAAAACTGATAAAAGCAGGGTTAATAAAACACGGAAGATAAAGTGTGATAAAAAAAAAAGATATAAGAACAATGAAATTAAAGTAGGAAGACAAGAAGATAATAGAGGATGGAAGAATTTGTGAAAATTGAGTAAAGAGTAAATTAGTTTTAATAGGTAAGCAAATATGTATTGAGCAAGATAGGTTTTTGGCTGAGAAAAGGTCTGGCATAAAAATAAGCGTTTAAAGGCTTAGAGGCCACCAATGAATGGCAGAGGCAAGGGACAGTGACGTGCCCTATCAAGTAGGATAATACCCCAAGAGACTGACCATATATACATAATGATCAGCGCCCAAGCCCTCTCTTGTCCAACAATTTGTGATTAGAGTCAGCTGATGGAGGCCAGAAAGAAGAGGGATAATAAAAAAACTATATAATATAAATTGATATATTTCCTTATGATAAACGCATCCCTAGAAATCTTGAGAAATAATCTATTATAGCATTTGCTATGCAGTTGAAGTGAAATACTTTTTTCTATTGTACCATTTTCTGTGGGGTTGAAGAGGAGACAGACTGGACATGTCTCTTAGAAGTAAATGTTCAATCGGAAATCACTCCTATAAGTATGATATTCATGTATTTCAAGAACCGTCGTCAATGGAAATATCTGCACGAGGGGGATTCAATGTTCTTAACCTAATTACAATCATTCCTTGGGCTTGTTAAGTTTCAATTTCATCTGCTATAATTGGAAAAAATTTATCTAGATCTCTGTTAAGGATTTCAGCAATCGCAAGTCTACATTTAAGAAATGGCATCGATGTAAAGAGAGTAGCATCATCTGCATGTGCAACAAGATAGTTTTCAAAACGGCATCAGTGTAAAGAGAGTAGCATTATCTGCATGTGCAACAAGACTGTTTTCAAGATGGCATCGATGTAAAGAGAGTATCATCATCTGCATGTGCAACAAGATTGTTTTCAAGATGGCATCGATATAAAGAGAGTAGCATCATCTGCATGTGCAACAAGATTGTTCTCAAGGCGGCATCGATGTAAGGAGAACAGCATCATCTGCATGTGCAACAAGATTATTTTCAAGATGGCATCGATGTAAAGAGAGTAGCATCATCTGCATGTGCAACAAGATTGTTTTTAAGACGGCATCGATGTAAAGAGCGAAGCATCATCTGTTGTGCAACAAGATTGTTTTCAAGACGTCATCGATATAAAGAGAGTAGCATCATCTGCATGTGCAACAAGATTGTTTTCAAGATGCCATCAGTGTAAAGAGAATAACATCATCTGTATGTTCAACAAGATTGTTTTCAAGACAGCGTCGATGTAAAAAGAGTAGCATCATCTGCATGTGCAACAAGATTGTTTTCAAGACGGCATCGATGTAAAGAGAGTAGCATCATCTGCATGTGCAACAATATTGTTTTCAAGATGGCATCGATGTAAAGAGAGTAGCATCATCTGCATGTGCAACAAGATTGTTTTCAAAGCCATCCCTCATAGAATGCATGTATTATATGGAAAGTAAAGAGCCAAGAACTCTACCCAGAGGAACACCAGATAACCTAAATGATATAATCGCCATGGTGTCCATCAACAACTACTCTACAATGAATTGGTTAGAAGGGATAATATTAAATTACCTGCCAACAACCCATCAGCTTATATATGAAAACAAAGGACTTATGAATGAAAATGTCAAAAGCAACTCTCAAGTCCAGACCAAATAAAGAATGTAAATGGATTTCTTATGCTCAATACTGGAGATCTGCAAGGACATCACAGTCACAGAGACACTTGCAAAATTGAAACTGTACACCAGGGAGCAGATGACTACTTATAACATGTCCATTCAGACGTTTTAAATGTTTTAAAGGTCTCTCATGAATGGCAGTGGCAAGATGAAGCTAGGAAGAAAATAAAACTTAAGTAGGCCTAACTTTATAAGCTCTCTGAAAATCCTCAACTATTCTGGCAAGTACAGTAGACTATTAAAAGCTAGACTGTTACTTTATTGCGAGAACAGTTACTGTATAGTAGAAGTATATTAGAAAGAGTAACACCTAGTCTTTTCACTTCAACATTGACCTAGCAAGTAGGACAATACCCTAGAGACTGACCATACATACATATGATCAGCGCCCAAGCCCCCTCTCCACCCAAGCTAGGATCATGGAGGGTAATATTTCTTTAAAGGTCACTTATGAATGGTAGAGGCAAGGGACAGTGACATTGCCCTAGCAAACGGGACAATG
>NC_090734.1:156941510-156951510 GCF_036898095.1 Palaemon carinicauda
TTCCGAGAACTGTGTAAGTGTTTTAACACAATTTCCTTTGAAGTAAGTGTTTTAACACAATTTCCTTAAACCGAGTAAGTGTTTTAACATAATTTCCTTGAACTGAGTATGTGTTTTAACACAATTTCCTTGAACTGAGTAAGCGTTTTAGCCCAATTTCCTTAAACTGAGTAAGTGTTTTAACACAATTTCCTCTGAATTAAGTGTTTTAACACAATTTCCTTATACTGAGTAAGTGTTTTAACACAATTTCCTCTGAATTAAGTGTTTTAACACAATTTCCTTTGAAGTAAGCGTTTTAACACGATTTACCTTAAACCGAGTAAGTGTTTTAACACAATTTCCTTGAACTGAGTAAGTGTTTTAACACAATTTCCTTGAACCGAGTATGTTTTAACACAATTTCCTTGAACTGAGTAAGCGTTTTAACACAATTTCCTTAAACTGAGTAAGTGTTTTAATACAATTTCCTCTGAATTAAGTGTTTTACCACAATTTCCTTAAACTGAGTAAGTGTTTTAACACATTTTCCTTGAAATAACTGAATGAGCGTTTGAAATTTTAAAGGCCTCTGATGAAGGGCAGAGGCAAGGGAGAGTGACATTGCCCTATCAAGCAGGGCAATGCAGTGAAGAATGACCATATATACATATGATCAGCGCTCAAGTCTCCTCTCCACCCAAGGTAGGAACAAGGAGGGCCAGGCAATAGCTGCTGATGACTCAGCAGGTAGATGTATAGACCCCTCAAACTCCCCATACTTAGCTGACAAAGATTTTGAGGTTACAATGACCAAAACGTTTAACCTGCTTTTCCAACTAAGGTTGTAGTTTAGCAAGTAATAATAATAATAATAATAATAATAATAATAATAATAATAATAATAATAATAATAGCATAGACTTGACACCCTCCAGTCCTGGCCTAAGGGGCAAGATTGGTAATTTCGTCAGTTTTGGAACTGTTACGTTTCCAGGCCCAAACAAATTCCACTGGGTCTTGAAGGAAGATCAAGTGTACATGACAGTGATTGTTGTTCTTTCAGTTTTCTCTTGTGTAAGCTTCCAGGTGATACTTTTTTTATTCTTTTTATAGCATCTTTATAGTATTCCATGACTGCGAGCTATCTGGAAACCTGGAAATTCTAATAAATGGGAGGTCTATTATCATTGCTCTAATCCACTTTGTCTGTGGTATAAATTAGCTGTAGAATGATATCACCAAATTTCTTTTGTTTACTTGATGAAAGGAAAATTACTGTGAATGAGAGAGACTTCCAGATGCTATCACTTACAACTATACCTTGCCAGAAAAACAAAGGGTACAAAGAGAGAGAGAGAGAGGAGAGAGAGAGGAGAGAGAGAGAGAGAGAGAGAGAGAGAGAGAGAGAGAGAGAGAGAGAGAAAGTCAAGTCAAGTCTACTTTGCATTTACGACCCTGTTAACCGCTTCGTTGAAACTTGGGACCATTGCAAAACAGGAATGAACGAACACTTTTTCTCCCCTTAAAAATAATAGATAAAATAAGGAAAAAAAAAACTGAGATTATGACACCACGTAGAAGCACGTGGTTAGTCGTTCAACAATCCCTTCGTTCATCCACATAGACACCTTCACCTTTTCTTTGAAGATGTAAGATATCAACTTGACGTCATCATCTCTCGAATTGTAGTTCTAAAGAGCAGCCTCGTATGGTCGTTTTTTCAGTTCCCAAGAGCCCCCCCCCCCCCCTCCCCTCCCCCTCTCTCTCTCTCTCTCTCTCTCTCTCTCTCTCTTCGTCCTCTCGATCCTCTTGGGGGTCCTGGGCGCCCTATGCCTGTAGAAGAAGCACTATAATGTAAACATCAATTTGATGTCGTCATCTCTTGCCTTGCAGAATGACACAGGACCAGCGTCTGTGGTCGTTTTCAGTTTTCAGCAGCCAGCCCCCTTCCCTTGGTGGGTCCTGGCCGCCCTATGTCTGTAGGAGGAGCACTGATTCCTTCTGTAGAAGCTTCGAAGGAAGAAGCTGCAGTTTTATTAGCGTTCAAACAATGCAGAATGACACAGGACCACAGTCTTTGGTCGTTATCAGTTTTCAGCAGCCAGCCCCCTTCCCTTGGTGAGTCCTGGGCGCCCTATGCCTGCAAAAGGAGCACTGATTCCTTCTGTAGGAGCTTCGAGGGAAGAAGCTGCAGTTTTATTAGCGTTCAAGCCTTGCAGAATGACACAAGACCACCGTCTTTGGTCGTTTTCAGTTTTCAGCAGCCAGCCCCCTTCCCTTGGTGGGTCCTGGGTGCCCCATGCCTGCAGAAGGAGCACTGATTCCTTCGGCAGGAGCTTCGAGGGAAGAAGCTGCAGTTTTATTAGCGTTCAAGCCTTGCAGAATGACACAGGACTAGCGTCTTTGGTCGTTTTCAGTTTTCTGTAGCCCCCGTCCCACCCTTGGTGGGTCCTGGGCCCCCTATGCCTGTAGAAGGAGCACTGATTCCTTCTGTAGGAGCTTCGAGGGAAGAAGCTGCAGTTTTTTTAGCGTCCAGGCCAAAGGCGTTTTGGGAGAAAAGGTTGAAAGTGTAAAAAAAAACGAGTTGGTGCGAGAACCGTCTCATAAAATTTTATGGGACAACCTTTCAGATAAAGCAATCAGCTCCTCTCTCTCTCTCTCTCTCTCTCTCTCTCCTCTCCTCTCTCTCTTCCTCTCTCTCTGCTTGCTGTAAGGGGGTTGCTAAACTTTGCTTGTGTCACTGTATACCAAGGCATGCAATATTAACTTTTAATTTGCAAACGTTTCATGGAAGATTTTTCTGGTTAAATAATACTTTTGTTGTAATGATCTCAGATTATATATATATATATATATATATATATATATATATATATATATATATATATATATATATATATATATATATATATATATATATATATGGGCTCCAAAAGTACTTGAAGAGATGGAACATCCAGGCCTACATGGCTGAGGACTATGAACCGTGAAATCGAAGATGATGATTGGAGAAGTATTGAATTAAAAGCTCAAGATAGAGACGACTGGCGAAATCTAACCGAGGCCCTTAGCTTCAATAGGCGCAGAAGATGATGGTGATGATGATGATGATGATGATAATAGTCGTATGAATCTCTCTCTCTCTCTCTCTCTCTCTCTCTCTCTCTCTCTCTCTCTCTCTCTCTCTCTCTACTTCAGATGATTATGGACAGGTTTTACTGATAAGACAGTACTCTATCACTCCGCTGAGGATCTACTATAAATTGAACTATGTTTCACTTGGCCTTTGCATTAATATCTTTGACGCTTATCTATGCTTCAAACTTTCTCCATTGGAATCATTGGTAATGAGATCATTTGGTTTGAAGCCTTTTCTAAAGGAATCACTGGTAATGAGATCATTTGGTTTGAAGCCTTTTCTAAAGGAATCACTGGTAATGAGATCATTTGGTTTGAAGCCTTTTCTAAAGGAATCGCTGGTAATGAGATCATTTGGTTTGAAGCCTTTTCTAAAGGAATCGCTGGTAATGAGATCATTTGGTTTGAAGCCTTTTCTAAAGGAATCACTGGTAATGAGATCATTTGGTTTGAAGCCTTTTCTAAAGGAATCACTGGTAATGAGATCATTTGGTTTGAAGCCTTTTCTAAAGGAATCACTGGTAATGAGATCATTTGGTTTGAAGCCTTTTCTAAAGGAATCACTGGTAATGAGATCATTTGGTTTGAAGCCTTTTCTAAAGGAATCGCTGGTAATGAGATCATTTGGTTTGAAGCCCTTTCTAAAGAAATTACTGGTAATGAGATCATTTGGTTTGAAGCCATTTCTAAAGAAATTACTGGTAATGAGATAATTTGGTTTCAAGCCTTTTTTTAAAGGAATCACTGGTCATGAGATCATTTGGTTTCAAGCCTTTTCTAAAGGAATCGCTGGTAATGAGATCATTTGGTTTCAAGCCTTTTCTAAAGGAATCACTGGTAATGAGATCATTTGGTTTGAAGCCTTTTCTAAAGGAATCGCTGGTAATGAGATCATTTGGTTTGAAGCCTTTTCTAAAGGAATCACTGGTAATGAGATCATTTGGTTTGAAGCCTTTTCTAAAGGAATCACTGGTAATGAGATCATTTGGTTTGAAGCCTTTTCTAAAGGAATCACTGGTAATGAGATCATTTGGTTTGAAGCCTTTTCTAAAGGAATCACTTGTAATGAGATCATTTGGTTTGAAGCCTTTTCTAAAGGAATCGCTGGTAATGAGATAATTTGGTTTGAAGCCATTTCTAAAGAAATTACTGGTAATGAGATCATTTGGTTTGAAGCCATTTCTAAAGAAATTACTGGTAATGAGATAATTTGGTTTCAAGCCTTTTTTTAAAGGAATCACTGGTCATGAGATCATTTGGTTTCAAGCCTTTTCTAAAGGAATCGCTGGTAATGAGATCATTTGGTTTCAAGCCTTTTCTAAAGGAATCGCTGGTAATGAGATCATTTGGTTTGAAGCCTTTTCTAAAGGAATCACTGGTTTTGAGATCATTTGGTTTCAAGCCTTTTCTAAAGGAATCGCTGGTAATGAGATCATTTGGTTTCAAGCCTTTTCTAAAGGAATCGCTGGCAATGAGATCTTTGGTTTCAAGCCTTTTCTAAAGGAATCACTGGTAATGAGATCATTTGGTTTCAAGCCTTTTCTAAAGGAATCGCTGGTAATGAGATCATTTGGTTTGAAGCCTTTTCTAAAGGAATCGCTGGTAATGAGATCATTTGGTTTGAGGCCTTTTCTAAAGGAATCGCTGGTAATGAGATCATTTGGTTTGAAGCCATTTCTGAAGGAATCGCTGGTAATGAGATTATTTGGTTTGAAGCCTTTTCTGAAGGAATCACTGGTAATGAGATCATTTGGTTTGAAGCCATTTCTAAAGAAATTACTGGTAATGAGATCAGTTGGTTTGAAGCTATTTCTAAAGAAATTACTGGTAATGAGATCATTTGGTTTCAAGCCTTTTCTAAAGGAATCACTGGTAATGAGATCATTTGGTTTGAAGCCTTTTCTAAAGGAATCACTGGTAATGAGATCATTTGGTTTGAAGCCTTTTCTAAAGGAATAGCTGGTAATGAGATTATTTGGTTTGAAGCCATTTCTAAAGAAATTACTGGTAATGAGATCATTTGGTTTGAAGCCATTTCTAAAGAAATTACTGGTAATGAGATAATTTGGTTTCAAGCCTTTTCTAAAGGAATCACTGGTAATGAGATCATTTGGTTTCAAGCCATTTCTAAAGAAATTATTGGTAATGAGATCATTTGGTTTCAAGCCTTTTCTAAAGGAATCACTGGTAATGAGATCATTTGGTTTGAAGCCTTTTCTAAATTAATCGCTGGTAATGAGATCATTTGGTTTGAATCCTTTTCTAAAGGAATCGCTGGTAATGAGATAATTTGGTTTGAAGCCATTTCTAAAGAAATTACTGGTAATGAGATAATTTGGTTTGAAGCCTTTTAAAGGCTTTAAAGGTTTAAAGGCCTCTCATGAATGGCAGAGACAAGGAACAGTGACATTGCCCTATCAGGCAGAGCAATACCCCAGAGACTGAACATATATAAATCTGATCAGCGCCCATTCCCCCTCTCCACCCAAGATAAAACCAGGGAGGGCCAGGAAATGACTGCTGATGACTCAACAGATAGACCGATAGAGACCAAAGAAACTAATGAGTTTGATGGGACTCGAACCCTAGTCTGGCATTCACCAGTCAGGGACGATATGACATCGGCCAACTCGATCCTAAATGAAACGCTGCTAATGAGATAATTTGGCTGAATATCCAACTTGAGGCTGAAAATCTAACTTGGGGCTGAATATCCGACTTGAGGCTGAATATCCGATTTGAAGCTGAATATCCGACTTGAGGCTGAATATCCGACTTGAGGCTGAATATCTATCTTGGGGATGAATATCCGATTTGAAACTGAATTATCTAACTTGGGGCTGAATATCCGAATTGAGGATGAATATAGGACTCAAGCAGAGTATTTGACTTATGGGCGGATATCTAACTTGAGGCTGAATCTTTGACTTGTTGCTGAATTTCTGACGAAGCTGAATATCAGGATTGAGGCTGAATATCCGACTTAAAGCTGAATATCCGCCTTGAAGCTGAATATCTGACTTGTAAGTGGATATCTAACTTGAGGCTGAATGTCCGACTTGAGGATTAATATCCGGCTTGAGGATTAATATCCGACTTGAGGCTGAATATCTAACTTGGGGCTGAATATCCGACTTGAGGCTGAATATCCGATTTGAAGCTGAATATCTAACTTGGGGCTGAATATCTGGCTTAAGGCTGAATATTTGGCTTGAGGTTGAATATCCGATTTGAAGCTGAATATCTAACTTGGGGCTGAATATTCGACTTGATAAATATTTGGCTTGAGGCTGAATAACCGGCTTGAGGCTTAATATCCGGCTTGAAGCTGAATATCTAACTTGGGGCTGAATATCCGACTTGAGGCTGAATATCCGATTTGAAGCTGAATATCCAACTTGGGGCTGAATATCCGACTTAAGGCTGAATATCCGATTTGAAGCTGAATATCCAACTTGGGGCTGAATATCCGACTTGAGGCTGAATATCCGACTTGGGGCTGAATATCCGACTTGAGGCTGAATATCCGACTTGGGGCTGAATATCCGACTTGCGGCTGAATATCCGACTTGAAGCTGAATATCCGACTTGGGGCTGAATATCCGACTTGAGGCTGAATATCCGATTTGAAGCATAATATCCAACTTGGGGCTGAATATCCGACTTGAGGCTGAGTATCCGATTTGAAGCTGAATATCCAACTTGGGGCTGAATATCCGACTTGAGGCTGAATATCCGAGATGAAGCTGAATATCCAACTTGGGGCTGAATATCCGACTTGAGGCTGAATATCTGACTTGTGGGCGGATATCTAACTTGAGGCTGAATGTCCAGCTTAAGGCTGAATATCCGACTTAAGACTGAATATCCGGCTGGAGGCTGAATACCTGAGATGAGGCTGCACTGAAAAAAAGCTATCATTAAACAGCCATTAAAGAAGTCGGTCTATTTAGAAAATAACGAGAGACTGTTAATTGATTTGTTTGTAACAATGCATTTTTTTTTTTTTTTTTTTTTTTTGCTTCAAGCTATTAGCTTGGACAACTTCCAGGTATTGTGTAAGCATCGAAGCCTTTGTATTCCAGACATTTATAACCAGGACTTCTTGTAACATTATATTGTTTCTTTCAAGATAATAATAATAATAATAACCACTGGCTTATTATGATGCCAATATTTTTTTTTGTTATATTCTGTTGTATTAATACTTCAGCAAGGCTTAGTTTCAGAAACAGTAAGCCCTTGGGCTTATAGCATCCTGCTTTTCCTACTAGGGTTGTAGCTTAAAAAGTAGAGATAATCAACGTTATTGTTGCTTTAAATAGCTCCAATGACCTACAGATCAACAGCATAGATATTGATTGCAATAACACCAATGACCCATAAATGAACAACAAAGTTATTTATCAGAATACCACCAAGGACTTTCATTGACAGTGAATCACACATCAATGACATATACATTAATTTGAATAGCAACATTGAATCTAAAGAGCTCTAGTGACCTACAGATCAACAACATAGTTATTGATCTGAACAGCACAAGTGACTTATAGATCGACAACATAGTTATTGATCTGGATAACACAGTGACCTAGAGATCAACAACATAGTTATTGATCTGGATAGCGCAAGTGACCTACAGATCGACAGCATAGTTATTGATCTGGATAGCGCAAGTGACCTACAGATCGACAGCATAGTTATTGATCTGGATAGCGCAAGTGACCTACAGATCGACAGCATAGTTATTGATCTGGATAGCGCAAGTGATCTACAGATCGACAGCATAGTTATTGATTTGGATAGCGCAAGTGACCTACAGATCGACAGCATAGTTATTGATCTGGATAGCACAACATAGTTATTGATCTGGATAGCACAAGTGACCTATAGATCGACAACATAGTTATTGATCTGAATAGTACAAGTGACCTATAGATCGACAACATAGTTATTGATCTGGATAACACAGTGACCTACAGATCAACACCATGGTTATTGATCTATATAACTCTATTGGCAACATACTTGTTCATCTGAATAGCACAGTGACCTACAGGTCAACAGCATGGTTATTAATCTGGATAGTACCATTAACCTATAGTTCAACAGCATGCATGCTGGTTCCAAAAATCACCAATGACTTAGAGATCAACAGCATAGTTAGTGATCACCACTGAATGACAGGTCAACAGCATAGTTAGTGATCATCACTGACAGACAGATCATCAGCATAGTGATCACCCCTGACAGACAGATCAACAGCATAGTTAGTGATCACCACTGACCTACAGGTCAACAGCATAGTTAGTGATCACCACTGACGGCCAGATCAACAGCATAGTTATTGATCACCACTGACCTACAGGTCAACAGCATAGTAGGTGATCACCACTGACAGACAGATCAACAGCATAGTTAGTGATCACCACTGACAGACAGATCAACAGCATAGTTAGTGATCACCACTGACAGACAGATCAACAGCATAGTTAGTGATCACCACTGACAGACAGATCATCAGCATAGATATCCATTTATATATGTGCACTCTTACCAACTTCTGGTTGACAGAAAATTGTTGGGACATCTGACCAATAGAAAAACTTCTAATTAGTGATTTAAGTCAAATCATTGGCCAGCATTTCAGCAGGGTTTAAGTGGCACCAATTACCTACCATCAACAACATGAGTATTGATCCGAATAGCACCATTGACCAACAGATTACCTGAATAGTAATACTAGTGACCCCAGTTCAAATACTTGACCTGGGCCTCATCTGGAAACCATACGATCGTTCCATTTATTACACTACGTGTCTTGTTTGTGTAATATGCAAAACTAGATTCTCATAGAGAGATTCGTTTCATATCTTATCAAACAGTTCTAATCGGAGTTTCCCCGAAATCCACGGCGTCTCTTTTTGAAGGGCGATGGATAATTCCACTTTTTGCAACCTCTGACAGCTCTCGGAACTGTCATAAATACGTAGTAATGTAGAGCCCTCAGATCTGAAATAAATAAGCATCTTTGTGGCTGTTAGATCTAAATAAAGATGAGGTTTAAAAAGCTCGTTATTTTGAACGCAGTCCTTTGTCAAAGTCGCGTTCTCTCTCACATGGACATGAAAAAGAATTACGACAAGAGTCGCTACATGTGTTTGAATAACAGGGTTGGACCGTTTTGTGTCAACACCTTCGCATGTAATGTCGCGTGCATGATTGTTGTTCTGTTCTAGAAAGAATTTACCTTTTCAATCACCATTCGTATGTCGAGTCGAATTTACCTTTTCGATCCCCTCTCGTATGTCAAGTCAAATTTACCTTTTCAATCGCCACTCGTATGTCGAGTTAAATTTACCTTTTCAATCACCACTCGTATGTCGAGTCGAATTTACCTTTTCAATCGCCACTCGTATGTCGAGTTAAATTTACCTTTTCAATCACCACTTGTAGGTCGAGTCGAATTTACCTTTTCAATCACCACTCTTAGGTCGAGTTAAATCTACCTTTTCAATTACCACTCATAGGTCAAGTTGAATTTACCTTTTCAATCACCACTCTTAGGTCGAGTTGAATTTACCTTTTCAATTACCACTCATAGGTCAAGTTGAATTTACCTTTTCAATCACCACTCTTAGGTCGAGTCGAATTTACCTTTTCAATCACCACTCTTAGGTCGAGTTGAATTTACCTTTTCAATTACCACTCATAGGTCAAGTTGAATTTACCTTTTCAATCACCACTCGTAAATAGAGTCGAATTTACCTTTTCAATCACCATATGTAAGTTTAGATGAATTTACCTTTTCAATCACCACTCGTAAGTTGAGTTGAATTTACCTTTTCAATCATCACTCGTGTATGTGTCTCTCTCT
>NC_090734.1:156961510-156966510 GCF_036898095.1 Palaemon carinicauda
CACTCCAAAATCAAATCACTCTTCTCTAGTGTTGGGTAGTGCCATAGCCTCTGTACCATGGTCTTCCACTGTCAGGGGGTTAGAGTTCTCTTGCTTGAGGGTATACTCGAGCACTCTGGTCTATCCTATGTCTCTTCCTCTTGTTTTGTTAAAGTTTTTTATGATTTGTATAGGATGTATTTATTTTAATGTTGGTACTGTTCTTAAAATATTTTATTTTCTCGTTTCCTTGCCTCACTGTTGGGGCCCTTGGGCTTATAGCATCCTGCTTTATGATAATAATAATGATAATAATAATAATAATAAAACGCAGAGTTGTAACATAAGATTGCATTCAAATTAGATATCTTTTTTCATCATGAATCTTTTCCTAAAAATTATTTTATGGCAAAGTTTCAATTTTGAAAATTTAGCTGAAAGTTCTTGGAAATATTCAGCGTGAAGGACCATCACTGTACCCAATTTTCATCATGAAATTTTATCTCATTATTATTTTATGACAAACCTTCAATTTTGAAAATCTAGCTGAAAGTTCTTGAAAATATTCAGCGTTAAGGACCACCTCTGTATTCATTTTCATTAGGCATTTGTTCCTTATTATTCTAATTCAAAGTTTCAATTTTATTTCAAAGTTTCAATTTTGAAAATCTAGCTGAGAGTTCTTGAAAATACTCAGCCTGAAGGATCATCACTGTATTCATTTTCATTATGCATTAGTTGCTAATCATTATTCTATGACAAATTTTGCAAATCTGGCTCAGAGGACCATCACCACACCTCGTGAACCCTTCATTTTCATGGCTCTAATAAACCGTGGTCCTCTTTGAGCTTCTCTCCTTAAATCTGGCATATAAACGGAATATGTTATTCATGCAATGAATTAAGCAACTTGCATCTGCATGGGATTCACGGACTGATAAGTAATGCACGGATTCTCGCATAACGACACTGGCCAGGCTCCTCCAGTGCAGAGCTCTGAAGTCTCCTGTCCAATATCTCCACACCAGTGAGGCATAATGAAAAAAACTGCTCTTTGAATTAGAAAATGAGGGAAGCATATTTGAATGTCGGGAAATCATTCACAAATTTTGGAAAGCCAGAGAAGAAATGCAAGACAAGCTCTAGACTAAACTAAAGCAAAGTGAGAGAAAGTTTAAAATAAAGAAAAATGAACCACAGTGGTCGCTGTTACTGCACTGGACTAGACCTATGCTGTGCCAGACTCGTGACCCACAAAGAACTTCAAAGGTCACTTTGTAAGTAACCCATTGGTTTCTAATGATTAGAGATATATAGAAATGGTTGTTAGAACATTGTTCTAGTTACTAGCAAATCGTCTAGTTAATCTTGTGAATGGTTTCATGAAATTATTGGTGATCAACTTGAATAAGGCCACTGATGTTCAACGACTCTTATATGAAAGTATCTTCATCTTTTCATTTTTCTTTCTTATTTTTTTTAGTCATATGATTTATTCGATTAACCTAATTTGTATATATGATAACAAGTCATTTATATAGTAATATTTTAGATATCTTAACAACGTAAACAAAATTGCAATGTATCGCCTGCATTTTGAAGAAAGTCCCGTCTTCACAAAATTTTTTACGGGCTGCAAATTTCTCAAGAACCCTTGTTTAGCTGAACCAGGGTTGCCAGTTTGGCCATTTTTTGGCCTAAAACGTCAAATTAGTCCTTAATTTCAGGCCATAAATTTCAAATTTGGCCTTTAGTTATATGGAAAAGGTTGGCCTTAATTGCTACATTTTGGCTTTTTTTTCTACTAATGGGTTTGGTTGGCCTTTTAAAGCTATAGTTGATTAGAAGTTGGCCTTTTCTCATTTAGAAAACCTGGCAACACTGTGCTGAACTTGTTGGTATACCAGTCTTCAATATTTAATTCCTTCCTCGCTCCGAGTTTAGAAATGAAAACCAGCGCTTCCAGATAACCAAAATGTCTCACTGATATTAAAATCTCATCAGTAACCTGGATCCAATACAGAGAGTTAGACTTAGAATATTAAAAAATTGATGCCATGATTTGTAAGGTCAACCTTGAGTTCCTGGTGGGAAAAATATCAACTCTTTGGGATTTATTAACTAATAAATTTGATCGTTTCGGTTGCGAAGTCTTTCTTGAAATTTATGAAATTTATTTGCTTGTCAGTTGATCAGAGGAACAAACTATTGTAAATTATGATTAAGGGTTTATTCAGTGTGACTCGTATTGTTGAGGTATTTAAACACGTTGATGGTCAGATATAAATATATACATACATACAAACATTATATATATATATATATATATATATATATATATATATATATATATATATATGTGTGTGTGTGTGTGTGTGTGTGTGTGTATTTATATGTATATAGATATATATATATATATATATATATATATATATATATATATATATATATATATATATATATATATATATATATATATATATATATATATATATATATATATATATATATATAAATATATGTGTGTATGTACATATCTATATCTATCTATCTATCTATCTATCTATATATATATATATATATATATATATATATATATATATATATATATGATAGAGAGAGAGAGAGAGAGAGAGAGAGAGAGAGAGAGAGAGAGAGAGAGATTACATGTAATATACTAATTCATTAAACTCAGATCATTTCAAATATAAGAAAAAATATTAAAGTTTCCTGGGAGAAAATTTCACACCGTAATTATTATTATTATTATTATTATTATTATTATTATTATTGGAAAAGCAGGATACTACAAGCCCAAGGGCTCCAACAGGGTAAAGAGCCCAGTAAGAAAGGGGAAATAAGGATACAGATAGAATAGTATTCCCGAGTGTACCCTCAAGCAAGTGAACTCTTAACCCAATGATGCTGTCTCATAATAGTTTTGCTAAGTATCAGAGAAGCGTCACTCGCGGTCTGTCGGCGAGAACGTTCCAGCATCTGGCATTTGTTGCTTACAATCATCTGATGTCTGGCGAGGATGCTAGAGAAATAGAGACGCCTCAAGGCGATAACATCTTGCAGTGGCCATTTCTGACTTATATCTACCACGGATTATAGTGATTATCTGATGAGTTCATCCTTATAAGGATGCTCTTCAACAGCAGCTTCGGAACTTGCTCACGTGCTCTTACGAGTCGCCCGCGAGCACTTTAGCATCACGCGCGCTTACGACTCGGCCGCGATGCACTGTCGTTCCCTTAGCGTTTAGTGACGATTTGCAGCTGGTTGAAGTCTTTTTTAAGCAAACATCCAAGTCTGGATAACCATAAGCTTAAGTTTTGTGAGACTTTTTCAAAGCTCAAAGTCTGAACGACCTTATTAAAACTGAATGATCTTTCAAACTCTATTCTTGTTTGTTGAAATACTTGTTCGAATATTGCAATCTGGTATTTGGACTTGAAATACATCATTAGACTTTCAAGTCTGAATATTACTATATTTCAGTCTTGAATGAATGAATGAATTAATTCATTCATTCATTGGGAATTTACTTCTATTTAAATTTCTCTTTCAAAATCTTGTTCATTTGATAGTAACATACAAATATAGATTTTCACCCTACAATTATTTTTATATTTGAGGCAATGGGTGGCAAACAAATTCTGTGTTTTCCTGCTTTTTAGGGAGAGAGAGAGAGAGAGAGAGAGAGAGAGAGAGAGAGAGAGAGAGAGAGAGATAAGTTTTGATACTGACAATACAAACTATTTCTTCAGAGAGAGAGAGAGAGAGAGAGAGAGAGAGAGAGAGAGAGAGAGAGAGAGAGAGAGAGAGAGAGAATTTTTGATATTGACAATACAAACTATTTCCTCAGAGAGAGAGAGAGAGAGAATATCATGGTTTCTGGCCTCATTTCCTCTTCTCTAGCTCTCTCTTGTCAGCCGCAACCCGCTACAGGTGACTAACATCCAGATACGTAAATTACAACTAAGATCAAAACAATAACGGTAGCAATTTTGCTAAGCCACAAGCCACCCGTTGAGATACTACTGCTAGAGAGTTATTGGGTCCTTTGACGGGCCAGGTAGTATTGCATTGCATCCCTCTCTGGTTACGGCTCATTTATCTTTTTGGTACAAATACAACGACAAGTCTGGACTACTCTTTGTACATTCGCATCTGTCCTCATACACCAGACAAAATTGAGAATACCAAACAATTCTTCTTCACCCGACAATTCTATCCTGATCGTAATACTAGGCAGGCAGTTCATTCTAATAGCCAGGCCTTCCCCATCATGAGGCTCAATACTACGCAGTACTCTAGAAGTTTTATTCCAGCTGTTACCAAGTTGTGGAAGGATCTTCCTAATCGGGTAGTTGAATCAGTAGAACTTCAAAAGTTCAAAGTTGGAGCAAATGTTTTTATGTTGAATAGGCTGACATGAGTCTTTTTATAGTTTATATATTACATATCTGTTTTTTGACGTCGTTAATAGTTTATATAGGACATATCTGTTTTTGACGTTGTTAATAGTTTATATATGACATATCTGTTTTTGACGTTGTTAATAGTTTATATATGACATATCTGTTTTTGACGTTGTTAATAGTTTATATAGGACATATCTGTTTTGACGTTGTTACTGTTTTTAGAATGATTTATTGTTAATTTATTCTCATCATTTATTTATTTCCTTATTTCCTTTCCTCGCTGGGCTATTTTTCACTGTTGGAGCCCTTGGGCTTATAGTATCTTACTTTTCCAACTAGTGTTGTAGCTTGGCTAGTAATAATAATAATAATAATAATAATAATAATAATAACAAGGGGTTAACTACTGCACTGTAATTGTCAGTGGCTACTTTCCTCTTGGTAAGAGTAGAAGAGACTCTTTAGCTATGGTAAGCAGCTCTTCTAGGAGAGGGGCACTCTAAAATCAAACCATTGTTCTCTAGTCTTGGGTAGTGCCATAGTTGCTGTACCAGGTCCTTCCACTTTTCTACTGGTTTTCTTATTTTTCTC
>NC_090734.1:156971510-156979010 GCF_036898095.1 Palaemon carinicauda
GCTCTCAGATATTCCTTTTATGTTGGGTGCGTTTTGAGTTCTACACAAGGTCATCTAGCAAGTGCATGTGCTAGTTCAGGACTTGCTTCGTATCACTTGATCCAGCTCTCAGCTATTCCTTTTATGTTGTGTGCGTTCTGAGTTCTACACCAGGTCATCTAGCAAGTGCATGTGATAGTTCAGGACTTGCTTCGTATCACTTGATCCAGCTCTCAGATATTCCTTTTATGTTGGGTGCATTCTGAGTTCTACACAAGGTCATCTAGCAAGTGCATATGCTAGTTCCGGACTTGCTTTATCACATGATCCAGCTCTCAGATATTCCTTTTATTTTGGGTGCATTCTGAGTTCTACACCAGGTCATCTAGTAAGTGCATGTGCTAGTTCCGGACTTGCTTTATCCCTTGATCCAGCTCTCAGATATTCCTTTTATGTTGGGTGCGTTTTGAGTTCTACACCTGGTCATCTAGCAAGTGCATGTGCTAGTTCAGGACGTGCTTCGTATCACTTGATCCAGCTCTCAGATATTCCTTTTATGTTGGGTGCATTCTGAGTTCTACACCAGGTCATCTAGCAAGTGCATGTGCTAGTTCCGGACTTGCTTTATCACTTGATCCAGCTCTCAGATATTCCTTTTATGTTGGGTGCGTTTTGAGTTCTACACAAGGTCATCTAGCAAGTGCATGTGCTAGTTCAGGACTTGCTTCGTATCACTTGATCCAGCTCTCAGATATTCCTTTTATGTTGTGTGCTTTCTGAGTTCTACACAAGGTCATCTAGCAAGTGCGGGGTCTAGTTCAGGACTTGCTTCGTATCACTTGATCCAGCTCTCAGATATTCCTTTCATGTTGTGTGCGTTCTGAGTTCTACACCAAGTCATCTAGCAAGTGTATGTGCTAGTTCAGGACGTGCTTTGTATCACTTGATCCAGCTCTCAGATATTCCTTTCGTTAGGTGCGTTCTGAGTTCTACACCAGGTCATCTAGCAAGTGCGGAGTCTAGTTCAGGACTTGCTTCGTATCACTTGATCCAGCTCTCAGATATTCCTTTTATTTTGGGTGCATTCTGAGTTCTACACCAGGTCATCTCGCAAGTGTATGTGCTTGTTCCGGACTTGCTTCGTATCACTTGATCCAGCTCTCAGATATTCCTTTTATGTTGGGTGCAATTTGAGTTCTACACCAGGTCATCTAGCAAGTGCGTGTGGTAGTTCAGGACTTGCTTCGTATCACTTGATCCAGCTCTCAGATATTCCTTTTATGTTGGGTGCATTCTGAGTTCTACACCAGGTCATCTAGCAAGTGTATGTGCTAGTTCCGGACTTGCTTCGTATCACTTGATTCAGCTCTCAGATATTCCTTTTATGTTGGGTGCATTCTGAGTTCTACACCAGGTCATCTAGCAAGTGCGTGTGCTAGTTCAGGACTTGCTTCGTATCACTTGATCCAGCTCTCAGATATTCCTTTTATGTTGGGTGCATTCTGAGTTCTACACCAGGTCATCTAGTAAGTGCATGTGCTAGTTCAGGACTTGCTTCGTGTTACTTGATCCAGCTCTCAGATATTCCTTTTATGTTGGGTGCATTCTGTGTTCTACACCAGGTCATCTAGTAAGTGCATGTGCTAGTTCAGGACTTGCTTCGTATCACTTGATCCAGCTCTCAGATATTCCTTTTATGTTGGGTGCGTTCTGAGTTCTACACCAGGTCATATAGCAAGTGCGGAGTCTAGTTCAGGACTTGCTTCGTATCACTTGATCCAGCTCTCAGATATTCCTTTTATGTTGGGTGCATTCTGAGTTCTGCACCAGGTCATCTAGCACGTGCATGTGCTAGTTCAGGACTTGCTTCGTATCACTTGATCCAGCTCTCAGATATTCCTTTTATGTTGGGTGCATTCTGAGTTCTGCACCAGGTCATCTAGCAAGTGCATGTGCTAGTTCAGGACTTGCTTCGTATCACTTGATCCAGCTCTCAGATATTCCTTTTATGTTGGGTGCGTTCTGAGTTCTGCACCAGGTCATCTAGCACGTGCATGTGCTAGTTCAGGACTTGCTTCATATCACTTGATCCAGCTTTCAGATATTCCTTTTATGTTGGGTGCGTTCTGAGTTCTACACCAGGTCATCTAGCAAGTGTGGGGTCTAGTTCAGGACTTTCTTCGTATCACTTGATCCAGCTCTCAGATATTCCTTTTATGTTGGGTGCATTCTGAGTTCTACAGCAGGTCATCTAGCAAGTGTATGTGCTAGTTCTGGACTTGCATCGTATCACTGGATCCAGCTCTGAGATATTCCTTTTATGTTGGGTGCGTTCTGAGTTCTACACCAGGTCATCTAGCACGTGCATGTGCTAGTTCAGGACTTGCTTTATCACTTGATCCAGCTCTCAGATATTCCTTTTATGTTGGGGATGTTCCGAGTTCTACACCAGGTCATCTAGCTTGTGCATGTGCTAGTTCTGGACTTGCTTTATCACTTGATCCAGCTCTCAGATATTCCTTTAATGTTGGGTGCGTTTTGAGTTCTACACAAGGTCATCTAGCAAGTGCATGTGCTAGTTCAGGACTTGCTTTATCACTTGATCCAGCTCTCAGATATTCCTTTTATGTTGGGTGCATTCTGAGTTCTACACAAGGTTATCTAGTAAGTGCTTGTGCTAGTTTAGGACTTGCTTCGTATCACGTGATCCAGCTCTCAGATATTCCTTTTATGTTGGGTGCGTTCTGAGTTCTACACCAGGTCATCTAGCAAGTGTGGGGTCTAGTTCAGGACTTGCTTCGTATCACTTGATCCAACTCTCAGATATTCCTTTAGGTTGGGTGCATTCTGAGTTCTACACAAGGTCATCTAGCAAGTGTATGTGCTAGTTCTGGACTTGCTTCGTATCACTTGATCCAGCTCTCAGATATTCCTTTTATGTTGGGTGCATTTTGAGTTCTACACCAGGTCATCTAGCAAGTGCATGTGCTAGTTCAGGACTTGCTTCATATCACTTGATCCAGCTCTCAGATATTCCTTTTTTGTTGGGTGCATTCTGAGTTCTACACCAGGTCATCTAGTAAGTGCGTGTGGTAGTTCAGGACTTGCTTCGTATTACTTGATCCAGCTCTCAGATATTCCTTTTATGTTGGGTGCATTCTGAGTTCTACACCAGGTCATCTAGCAAGTGTATGTGCTAGTTCAGGACTTGCTTCATATCACTTGATCCAGCTCTCAGATATTCCTTTTATGTTGGGTGCATTCTGAGTTCTACACCAGGTCATCTAGTAAGTGCGTGTGCTAGTTCAGGACTTGCTTCGTATCACTTGATCCAGCTTTCAGATATTCCTTTTATGTTGGGTGCACTCTGAGTTCTACACCAGGTCATTTAGTAAGTACGTGTGCCAGTTCAGGACGTGCTTCGTATCATTTGATCCAGCTCTCAGATATTCCTTTTATGTTGGGTGCATTCTGAGTTCTACACCAGGTCATCTAGCAAGTGCATGTGCTAGTTCCGGACTTGCTTTATCACTTGATCCAGCTCTCAGCTATTCCTTTTATGTTGGGTGCGTTTTGAGTTCTACACAAGGTCATATAGCAAGTGCATGTGCTAGTTCCGGACTTGCTTTATCACTTGATCCAGCTCTCAGCTATTCCTATTATGTTGGGTGCGTTTTGAGTTCTACACAAGGTCATCTAGCAAGTGTATGTGCTAGTTCAGGACTTGCTTCATATCACTTGATCCAGCTCTCAGCTATTCCTTTTATGTTGGGTGCGTTTTGAGTTCTACACCAGGTTATCTAGCAAGTGCGTGTGCTAGTTCTGGACTTGCTTCGTATCACTTGATCCAGCTCTCAGATATTCCTTTTATATTGGGTGCGTTTTGAGTTCTACACAAGGTCATCTAGCACGTGCATGTGCTAGTTCAGGACTTGCTTCGTATCACTTGATCCAGCTCTCAGATATTCCTTTTATGTTGGGTGCGTTTTGAGTTCTACACCAGGTCATCTAGCAATTGCATGTGCTAGTTCAGGACTTGCTTCGTATCACTTGATCCAGCTCTTAGATATTCCTTTTATTTTGTGTGCGTTCTGAGTTCTACACCAGGTCATCTAGCAAGTGCATTTGCTAGTTCCGGACTTGCTTTATCACTTGATCCAACTCTCAGCTATTCTTTTTATGTTGGGTGCGTTCTGAGTTCTGCACCAGGTCATCTTGCGTGTGTATGTGCTAGTTCTGGACTTGCTTCGTATCACTTGATGCAGCTCTCAGATATTCCTTTTATGATGGGTGCATTCTGAGTTCCACATCAGGTCATCTAGCACGTGCATGTGCTAGTTCAGGACTTGCTTAGTATCACTTGATCCAGCTCTCAGATATTCCTTTTATGTTGGGTGCGTTCTGAGTTCTGCACCAGGTCATCTAGCACGTGCATGTGCTAGTTCATGACTTGCTTCGTATCACTTGATCCAGCTCTCAGATATTCCTTTTATGTTGGGTGCATTCTGAGTTCTGCACCAGGTCATCTAGTAAGTGCGTGTGCTAGTTCAGGACTTGCTTAGTATCACTTGATCCAGCTCTCAGATATTCCTTTTATGTTGGGTGCGTTCTGAGTTCTGCACCAGGTCATCTAGCACGTGCATGTGCTAATTCAGGTCTTGCTTCGTATCACTTGATCCTGCTCTCAGATATTCCTTTTATGTTGGGTGCGTTCTGAGTTCTGCACCAGGTCATCTAGCACGTGCATGTGCTAGTTCAGGACTTTGCTTCGTATCTTGATCCAGCTCTCAGATATTCCTTTTATATTGGGTGCATTCTGAGTTCTACACCAGGTCATCTAGTAAGTGCGTGTGCTAGTTCAGGACTTGCTTCGTATTACTTGATCCAGCTCTCAGATATTCCTTTTATGTTGGGTGCGTTCTGAGTTCTGCACCAGGTCATCTAGCACGTGCATGTGCTAGTTCAGGACTTGCTTCGTATCACTTGATCCAGCTCTCAGATATTCCTTTTATGTTGGGTGCATTCTGAGTTCTACACCAGGTCATCTAGTAAGTGCGTGTGCTAGTTCAGGACTTGCTTCGTATCACTTGATCCAGCTCTCAGATATTCCTTTTATGTTGGGTGCATTCTGAGTTCTACACCAGGTTATCCTGTAAGTGCATATGCTAGTTCAGGACTTGCTTCGTATCACTTAATCCAGCACTCAGATATTCCTTTCATGTTGTGTGCGTTCTGAGTTCTACACCAGGTCATCTAGCAAGTGCATGTGCTAGTTCAGGACTTGCTTCGGATCACTTGATCCAGCTCTCTGATATTCCTTTTATGTTGGGTGCGTTCTGAGTTCTGCACCAGGTCATCTAGCACGTGCATGTGCTAGTTCAGGACTTGCTTCGTATCACTTGATCCAGCTCTCAGATATTCCTTTTATGTTGGGTGCATTCTGAGTTCTACACCGGGTCATCTAGCAAGTGCGTGTGCTAGTTCAGGACTTGCTTCGTATCACTTGATCCAGCTCTCAGATATTCCTTTTATGTTGGGTGCATTCTGAGTTTTACACCAGGTTATCTAGTAAGTGCGTGTGCTAGTTCAGGACTTGCTTCGTATCACTTGATCCAGCTCTCAGATATTCCTTTTATGTTGGGTGCGTTCTGAGTTCTGCACCAGGTCATCTAGCACGTGCATGTGCTAGTTCAGGACTTGCTTCATATCACTTGATCCAGCTTTCAGATATTCCTTTTATGTTTGGTGCGTTCTGAGTTCTACACCAGGTCATCTAGCAAGTGCGGGGTCTAGTTCAGGACTTTCTTCGTATCACTTGATCCAGCTCTCAGATATTCCTTTTATGTTGGGTGCATTTTGAGTTCTACACCAGGTCATCTAGCAAGTGCATGTGCTAGTTCAGGACTTGCTTCGTATCACTCGATCCAGCTCTCAGATATTCCTTTTATGTTGGGTCCATTTGAAAGTGTACACCAGGTCCTCTAGAAAGTGCATGTGCTAGCTCATGACTTGCTTCATATCACCTGATCCAGCTCTCATCTATTCCTTTTATGTTAGGGACATTCGAAGGTCTACACGAGGTCCTCTAACAAGGGCAAGTGCTAGCTCAGGACTTGCTTCATATCACTTGGTCCAGCTCTCAGCTATTCCTTTTATTTTGGGAGTGTTCGAAGGTGTACACCAGGTCCTCTAGCAAGTGTATGTGCTAGCTCAGGAATTGCCTTATATCACTGGATCCAGCTCTCGGCTATTCCTTTTATGGCCTATTCTTACCACATTCCCCTGTCTTCATACACTTGATAACGCAGAGATTACCAAATCATTCTTCTTCTTTCAAGGAGTTAACTACTGCACTGTTGTTGTTCAGTGGCTACTTTCCTCTTGGTAAGGGTAGAACAGACTATTTAGCTATGATAAGCAGCTCTTTTAGAAGGACACCAAAATTAAACCAATTTTTTCTAATCTTGAGTAATGCCATAGACTCTGTACCATGGCCTTCCACTGTCTTGGGTTAGAGTTCTCTTGCTTGAGGGTACACTCCGCCATACTATATTATGTTTCCTATTTCCTTTCCTCAAAGGGCTATTTTATTTTTTGGAGCTTTTGGAATTATAGCATCCTGCTTTTCCAACTAGGGTTATAGCTTCAAAGATTGAAAAGGCCGCTCCTGAATGGTAGAGGCAAGGGACAGTGACATTGCCCTATCGAGCAGGACAATACCCTAGAGACTGACCATATATACACATGATCACCGTCCAAGCCCGTTCTCTACTCAAGCTAGGACCAAATAGGGCCAGGCAATGGCTGCTGATGACTCAGTAGATCTACCCACAGGTTCCCACAAACCCCCCATCCTTAGTTCACATGGATGGTGAGGTTGCAGCGACCAAAGAACCTATCGAGTTTGATCTTTACAAGATCTTCGGATATTTTGCAATCCCAGGTAGGAAGGGATGATGTTAGAAAGCTATTTAGAATAATTGGGTTTCATAGTAGCCCGGTTTAGGACTTATGAGGCAAATAGGTCGTCATAAAAGACATGATAGAAACTGGTTGGTTACTATATATATATATATATATATATATATATATATATATATATATATATATATATATATATATATGTGTGTGTGTGTGTGTGTGTGTGTGCGTATGTGTATATATATGTATATAATAGAGAGAGAGAGAGAGAGAGAGAGAGAGAGCGTTAAGTATTATGTACATATATATCTACATAGATATATGTGTATGTGTGTGTATATATATGTAAATAATAAGAGAGAGAGAGAGAGAGAGAGAGAGAGAGAGAGAGAGAGAGAGAGAGAGAGAGAGAGAGAGAGAGAGAGAGAGCGTTAAATATGATGTACATATATATCATATATATATACATATATATATATATATATATATATATATATATATATATATATATATATATATATATATATATATATATATTTACTTATATATATGCATATGCAGTGTATATGTGAGAGCGGGAAAACAACTATTTTTATACAC
>NC_090734.1:156985046-156987546 GCF_036898095.1 Palaemon carinicauda
CATGACATTGAAAATTTTGAAACTTAAATCTCTCTCTCTCTCTCTCTCTCTCTCTCTCTCTCTCTCTCAATCCAAAGACTACGTTCTTTAATACTAAATTATGGTGATGAATATATCATCATTAATCCTGACATTGATTGTTATATTACAAACGTAAATAACTTAAATTCTCTCTTCTCTCTCTCTCTCTCTCTCTCTCTCTCTCTCCTATTCACATTTCTCTTGACCAATCCTTCATTTTTTCCTTTACCCTTTTCCATTACGAGTTCGTCTTCTCGGCCTGCATTTCGATAGCTGTCATTAACTGCCTGTATCCTGCTTTCAACCTGCCTTCAGCCTTCCTTCAGACTTCCATCAGCCTTCCCTCAACGTCGTTAGAAACAGGAAGGAGCCATTGCGACAGAGATTACGTCGCCTCATCTGTCTTATTCCAGATCGAAACTTCTGTCAATTCTTAAGAAAGGAGATGATTCGTGAATGTCTTTATAACATTTTATTCTCTTAGTACGTTCACTGCACCTGCTATGGCTGGTTTATTTACCCTCTCTCTCTCTCTCTCTCTCTCTCTCTCTCTCTCCGTAGGTTCTTTGCACCTGCTAAAGTTTATTTACCTTCCTTCTCTCTCTCTCTTTCTCTCATCCTGCTTTACCAAATGCCTAGGGTGCCTCACCTGTAAGGATCTGTAGTAGCCCTGTAGCTACCACCCCTAGCTACCCCGCCCCCTCCCCTACCAGAAGGCCCGCCCCCCCCCCTCCCCTACCCAAATATTCCCCCTACCCATCTGCCCCTCAAGTTTCACCTCCTGGGCGGCCCCTTCCTTTTCCCTCACCTGTCCATAGCCCCGCCTTCAAACGTACCCTAGATTCTCTCTCTCTCTCTCTCTCTCTCTCTCTTTTCGTAAGTTCTATATAAGGTTCTATGTACCTGCTAAGGCTGATTCATTTATCTCTCTCTCTCTCTCTCTCTCTCTCTCTCAGGTTCTATGCACCTGCTAACTGATTCATTTATCTCTCTCTCTCTCTCTCTCTCTCTCTCTCTCTCTTCGTAAGTTCTATATAAGGTTCTATGTACCTGCTAAGGCTGATTCAATTATCTCTCTCTCTCTCTCTCTCTCTCTCTCTCTCTCTCTCGTACGTTGCATAAGGTCTTATGTACCTGCTAACTGATTCATCTCTCTCTCTCTCTCTCTCTCTCTCTCTCTCTCTCTCTCTCGTAGGTTGAAAGTACCCTACCCTATCAACACATTGGTACCCAACTGAGCGAGTCATGTATCCTTGCAAGATGGGGGCATTTTTATTTTTTATTTTTTTTTTCTGTTGGCATGACCTTATTTGACCTGCATTGTTGAATAGGTTATTTTCTTCTTTTTTTTCTGGGGTTGGGGACCAGTTTGGGGGGGGGGGTTGGGGTCAGCTTGGTGCGTAAGATAAAATATACATTTTTGTATCTTTTAATAAATTTTTTAAGAAAAAATATGATTTGATTTAGAATGTTAGTGTTTATTATTATTATTATTATTATTATTATTATTAGTAGTAGTAGTAGTAGTAGTAGTAGTAGTAGCCAAGCTACAACCCTAGTTGGAAAAGCAAGATGCTATAAGACCAAGAGCTCCAACAAGGAAAAATAGCCCACTGAGGAAAGGAAATAAGGAAATAAATAAATGATGAGAATAAATTAACAATATATCATTCTAAAAACAGTAACAGCGTCAAAACAGACATGTCCTATATAAACTATTAACAACGTCAAAAACAGATATGTCATATATAAATTATAAAAAGACTCATGTCAACATAAAAACATTTGCTCCAACTTTGAACTTTTAAAGCTCTACTGATTCAACTACCCGATTAGGAAGATCATTCCACAACTTGGTCATAGCTGGAATAAAACTTCTAGAATACTGTGTAGTATTGAGCCTCTTGATGGAGAAGGCCTGGCTATTAGAACTAACTGCTTACCTAGTATTACGAATTATAGAGTTCTCTTGCTTGAGGGTACACTCGGACACACTATTATATCTAATTTCTCTTCCTCTTGTTTTGTTAAAGTTTTTATAATTTACATAGGTGATATTTATTTTAATGTTTCTGTTCTTTGAGTATTTTATTTTTCCTTGTTTCTTTTCCTCACTGGGCCGTTTTCCCGTTAGAGCCCCAGGGCTTATAGCATCCTCCTTTTTCCAACTAGGGTTGTAGCTTAGCAAGTAATAATGGATTTATTCATCAATTATCTCTCTCTCTCGTATATGCATATAAACACCTTTTTATTCAATCATTTAGAGAATACTGCAGACGATACTTACATTCTTGGTAAACTCCTTTACCAATCTCTCTCTCTCTCTCTCACTCTCTTCTCTCTCTCTCTCTCTCTCTCTCTCTTACTTATATGAATATAAACACATTTCTTAAATCATTTAGGGAATACTGCAGACAATACTTACCTTCTTGGTCGCTCTCTCTCTCTCTCTCTCTCTCTCTCTCTCTTACTCTCTCTC
>NC_090734.1:156990046-156992546 GCF_036898095.1 Palaemon carinicauda
AATTCAGCGCATGACAATTTAGCACAACGATAAATCAGCACTGGGACATTTCAGTGCAAAAATGCACACACATTCACCCTTATCTTATTATTAGCATATAAAGATTATTTTTCTTATTATTATCATTGTCATTATTATTATTATTATTATTATTATTATTATTATTATTATTATTATTATTATTACTGTTGTAGTTCATGGTTGTTAACAATAACAACCACTGAATAAATAAAGAAAGTTATAGTACAAGATTAGGACGGTATATAGTCCCTTTTCTGGAATACAGTTGTTTATAAACATTTGCTTAGTTAAAACTGAAAAGCCAGCCTTATGGAGCGGATTTTATCGGAGAAAGGACGCGAGCATATTTTATTAAATGGATTTTGCTATCGTTTGGATAGAAAACTTCGGAATGGAAAAGAGTCTTGGCGTTGTACACAAGACAGATGCAAAGGTCGAATCCATGTCAACGGAAACTGTAACACACAGTGGAGAACCTATTTTATTGTACGATTCTGGGGTTGAAGATACCAATAGAATGTTTATCTTTTCGACTAGAAAAAATGTTGAACTCTTCAAAGAATACAAAAACTGGCTTGCAGATGGTACATTTAAGGTTTTTCCAGTGATATATATAGTATTGCAAAATAAGACAGAGGATTCATATGAAAAGGCATTAAGAACTATTTTGAATCTATACCCGGATCTGACGCCAGCCACTATGCTATGTGATTTTGAAAAGGCTTTCCAAAATGCATTTTCAAGAGTTTTTGTAGGAAGGCAAATAAGCGGTTGTTTTTTTCACCTTGCTCAGTGTATATGGAGAAAAATACAGGCATTGAATCTTACCCAGATTTATGTAAGTGACGAACATATTCGTCGACACTGTAAGATGTTGGTGGCCTTAGCTTTTGTGCCTGCTGACGATGTTTGTAATGTGTTTGAATCATTGCAAGATGTTATGCCTCCGGAATTGGAAGTTAACAAATTATTTCGAGGACACATGGATTGGTCGTTCATTCCGTCGTCGTAGAAGAGATGCCGTTTTTAAACCCGAGTTATGGACTGTTTTTTGATCGAGTGCAGGGCGACCTACCTAAGACCAATAATTCATTGGAACCTTTTATAAGTTTGTCGAGTTTCTCAAACTAGAGCAAGATAGCATAGAGAAAAGGATACTGAGAATAAGAGCTGGACACGACGATGGTAGAAAAAAACCAAAATACCAAAGGACAGCTAAGACAATAAAAACGCTTGTTAATGAGTATGGAAGTCGATTTGATAAGTTGGAATACTTACAAAATATAAATTACCTCATTAAGTTGCAGAAATAAATTGATTCATTTCTTTTTACATATACTGTATGTATTATTTTTAATATGTAAATTTAATAAATCTTTTATATCCCTTTTTATATATTATCAATAAAGTGTTAAAACATTTTGCTGCATTTCCTTGTAGTTGCTTCCTTATGCTGACTTGTTACTGTGGTGAATTGTTCTTATGCTGAATTGTCATTCACTGAACAGTGTGTTCCTTTTGGCACAGAATTGTCCTTGTGCTGATTTGTCCTAGTGTTGAATTGTCCTAGTGTTGAATTGTCATGCGCTGAATTGTCATTCGCTGAATTATCCAGTGCGGAATTGTCGGTGTACCCATATAAGCACCTTTTTTCAATCATTTAGGGAATACTGCAGACAATACTTACATTCTTGGTAAACTCCTTCGCCAATCTCTCTCTCTCTCTCTCTCTCTCTCTCTCTCTCTCTCTCTCACTTATAGGCATATAAGCACCTTTTTTCAATCATTTAGGGAATACTGCAGACAACACTTACATTCTTGGTAAACTCCTTCGCCAATCTCTCTCTCCCTCTCTCTCTCCCCTCTCTCTCTCTCTCTCTCTCTCACTTATAGGCATATAAGCACCTTTTTTCAATCATTTAGGGAATACTGCAGACAACACTTACATTCTTGGTAAACTCCTTCGCCAATCTCTCTCTCTCTCTCTCTCTCTCTCTCTCACTTATAGGCATATAAGCACCTTTTTTCAATCATTTAGGGAATACTGCAGACAATACTTACATTCTTGGTAAACTCCTCTCTCTCTCTCTCTCTCTCTCTCTCTCTCTCTCTCTCTCACCTTACCTTATCCCCCCATTCACTCTCACCAGTTTCCCCTAAACCTATCATTACATGTCTTAGATTAATCAACTTCACTTCGGCCTGAATTTCACACAAACAAACTTACATATAAACATCTGTATCTATCTTACTAAAAATTTATCCCCCAGCGCCATCTTGCGACTCCCACTAATAAGCATATCTCTCCCCTCCCCTCCCCCTCCCCTCCCTCCTACATCTCCTACCCCCTCCCCTCCCTCCTACATCTCCTACCCCCTCCCCTTCCTCCTACATCTCCCCTTCCTAACCCCCTTCCCCTATAAACTTAGTGCAAGTGGTACAATGTTCTTCTCCTGTATGGTGGATGTTTGCTCTTGCC
>NC_090734.1:157000046-157002546 GCF_036898095.1 Palaemon carinicauda
TGCTAACCTAAATGGGCTTACGAGAGCTGAGAGCCATTCATAATTGCTCTGGCTTTACGTCGTTCGCCTTGTTTATACCGTTTATCCACCGGGCATAGCTACGCTTCGGCCTCCCGTCCAGCTGTTTATGAACTGCATTGCGAAATTCATGAGTCCGTGAATCTTGTAATGCTTACAAAGAGATGTCCTTTCATCCTCTCATGAATTGTTACGTGAGGCTGGTGAGATAGGATTCGGTCTTTCCGTTTATTCGTGGATTTTCTCCTGACTAGTACAGTGGTAGTGTTCGTCTGGCAATAGCATGGCAGCAGATCGATCCCAGCCTGGGATCATGAGTTTTAGGGTACCCTGACACTTGCACGACTTTTGGCCACGAATTTTTCGTGGCATTACGTGACATTTTGTGGCACGAACTGGAAGATAAAAAAAAAAAATATTACCTCAGAATCACAGCTGATCTGTCCACATTGACACGAACTGGCACGACGAGTTCACGACGAGTTCACCATAGTTTGCGCACTTCCTGCATCATCCCGACAAGTTCACGAACAGTTCGCGCATAGTTCACGACCCGAAATTTTGTCGTGACCAAAATTTTGAACATTTCAAAATTCTTGTTACGACATGCCACGATGTCACGATGGGTTTACGAACACTTCGCGCCAGTTCACGACAAGTTCACGACTCTAGTCGTGACAATGCGTGCTACAAATTCGTGCAAGTGTCAGCCTGGCTTAAGCTGTGTACTGGGGAGGCTACTGCTGTGTGATTGGGCACCGCAGTGGGGGGTTGGGCTTGCCCGGCTGACGTTCTGGTGAGTATCTATTTTGATGAAATTGGAACTGAAAACATATACCTTTAACCTTTAACTCTTTACCTTTATTCATCTAAATTTCTGGACTCTATAGTTTCACGAAGTTACTCAAACAGGAGTATCTAGTATAATAAAAAACTGGTAATCCTCGTCCACTCGTTAGTTCCTTTGGGCGTTGCAACCTCACCATCCTTGTGAGCTAAGGATGGGGTCTTTGCGGTGAGTCTATAGTTCTATCCGTTGAGTCATCAGCAGCCATTGCCCGGCCCTCCTTGGTCCTAGTTTGTGTGGAGAAGGGGCTGGGGCGCTGATCATGGGCATTGTCCTGCTTGCTAAGACAATGTCACTGTCCCTTGCCTCTGCCATTCATGATTGGCCGTTTGAGCCTTTAAACCCTGGGATTATCAATTTCATGCCTTGGGCATTTATTTAACGCAGATATGAATAGTAGCTGAATATATACGGGAAAATGCACGGACTGTATATCTCCCACTCTATATTTACAAGTTTATATATAGCCTATAGTATATGTATATATATATACATACATATATATATGTATATACAGTATATGCATATATATATACATACAGGTATATATATATATATATATATATATATATATATATATATATATATATATATGTGTGTGTGTGTATACATGTATATATATATGTACATATGTATATATATATATATATATATATATATATATATATATATATATATTTTATATATATGTATATATATATGTATATGTATATATATATATATATATATATATATATGTATATGTATATATATATATATATATATATATATATATATATATATATATGTATATGTATATATATACATATATACATGATGAATATGTATCACTAACACTCGTGATTTCAATCATTGTAAATATCACCCACGAATGGCATTTAATACCGAATTATATCTTGGGAATAAATATCCAATTGGAATTCATTTTTATGGTAAAAGCTATGGTTGCAGTTTAGCTAGTAATAATAATAATAATAATAATAATAATAATAATAATAATAATAATAATGTTCATCATAAAAATAACCACGTGTTGCAAACTCACAATTCAGCTATCATGGTGGAGATGGGTTTATTTCAAGTCTATGAACAGATTCCTGAATTCGACAGGTATATGTACGGAGACTTTTCGTAAACTTATATCTCTCTTGATGGCTCAGTTGGTAGAGTCCTCGCAAGCATGGTTTTCTGCCGAATAGGCAGGGGTTCGAATCTCTGCCCGCCCTAAAGCTGTTACCATAAAAATGAATTCCAAGTGGATATATGTTCCAAAGATAGAATTCGGTGTTAAATGCCATTCGTGAGTGATATATATATATATATATATATATATATATATATATATATATATATATATGTATATATATATATATATATATATATATATATATATTATATATATATATATATATATATATATATATATATGTATATATATATCTGATTTAAGTAAGGGTTCTAACACTAACAATAAAAATCCCATAGATTATTGGCACAAAGCAAAAGTCTCTTTCCGACATGTCATTTCCCAGGAAATAATTGTTTTTTTTTTTATTCCTGTTTATAATGTTCTCTGAAATCACAAAGCCCCCCCCCCCACCCCGGGAAAAAAAAAAAACTCCTTATGTACTCTAG
>NC_090734.1:157012546-157015046 GCF_036898095.1 Palaemon carinicauda
TTTATTAACTTTATTACCTCGGTAATACTAAACCATTATTTAAATTTATTTTTTTATTGTTTATTCTAATGTGTAGAATAAATTGCTTATATTCTCTAAGATGATAAATATTATGAAAGCTATTTTCTTAACCTTTTTAACCTGGTTTTATTAAACCATTATTTGAGATGCTACCGCTAGAGAGTTTTGGGGTCCTTTGACTGGCCAGACAGTACTATATTAGACCCTTTTCTCTGGTTACGGTTTATCTTCCCTTTTGCCTACTCATACACTGAATAGTCTGGTTTATTCTTTAAATATTCTCCTCTGACCTCGTACTCCTGACAACATTAAGATCACCAAACAATTCTTCTTCACCAGAGGGGTTAACTACTGCACTGTTATTGTTCAGAGGCTACTTCCCTCTTGGTAAGGGTAGAAGAGACTCTTTAGCTATGGCAACCAGCTCTTCTAGGAGAAGGACACTCCAAAATCAAAGCATTGTTCTCCAGTCTTGGGTAGTGCCATAGCCTCTGTACCATGGCCTTCCACTGTCTTGGGTTAGAGTTCTCTTGCTTGAGGGCACTCGGCCACACTATTCTATCTCATTTCTCTTCCTCTTATTTTGTTAAAGTTGTTATAGTTTATATAGGAAATATTTATTTTATTGCTATTACTCTTCTTAAAATATTTATTTTCCTTATTTCCTTTCCTCACTGGGCTATTTTCCCTGTTGGAGCCCCTGGGCTTATAGCATCCTGCTTATCCAATTAGTGTTGTAGCGTAGGAAGTAGTAGTATTATTATTATTAATAATAATAATAATAATAATAATAATAATAATAATAATAATAATATGTTTGAAATATTTTTATTTAATTTTTTTTTTAATTTTTAGGGGAATTGTATGGTGATATTAAACCATTATTTGCATTTAATAGTTTATTTTAATGTATTTAAGTTTATCACACCATTTAGAATAAACTGGTTTTTTTTAAGGTAAGAAAATTTGTGAAATATATTTTTTCACTTTGTTCAAATTGAGTCTGTAGGGGAATTCTATGGTGATACTAAACAATTATTTGCATTTAATACTTTATTCTAATATTTCTAAGCTTATCACACCATGTAGAATAAACTATTTATTCTCTAAAGATGATAAATGTTATGAAATCTATTTTTTTTAACTTTTTTTAGCTCAGTGATATTAAACCATTATTTAAATATTTTTATAATTTATTCTAATATATTTAAGCTAATCACGCCATATAAGATAGACTGTTCATTTTCTGAAGGTAAGAAATTTTGTGTAATATATAAATTTAAAACTTTAAAGTTTGAGTTTGCAGTGGAATTCTATAGTGATATTAAATAAATATTTATTTTCTTTATCGTTTATTCTAACAATTCTAAGCTTAGAATACCGTGTACGGTAATAATCCAGTGTAGAATATACTATTTATCTCAAGGGAAGAATCGATTTTGAAATAAATTATTTTCTTCAAGTTGTTGAAATTCTGCCTTCATTAAATAATATTATTATTATTATTATTATTATTATTATTATTATTATTATTATTATTGGTATGGTTTTTGTTATTGTTTTAGTTATTGTTATTATTATTATTATTATTATTATTATTGTTGTTGTTGTTGTTATTGTTATTGTTTTTAGCATTATTATTATTATTATTATTATTATTATTATTATTATTATTTTTATCATTATTATTATTATTATTATTATTAACATTATTATTATTATTATTATTATTATTATTATTATTATTATTGATTTCGTGAAACGTGAATTTATCTAATATATTGAAATTCAAATACATTAGATAATTACAGTTCTATTGATAATTCAATAGATATAAATCAATTCACCATTCATGGAAAAATTCACATATTCTAGAAGTTTTATTCCAGCTGTGACCAAGCTGTGGAATGATCTTCCTAATCGGGTAGTTGAATCTGTAGAACTTCAAAAGTTCAAAGTTGGAGCAAATGTTTTTATGTTGACCAGGCTGACATGAGTCTTTTTATTGTTTATATATGACATATCTGTTTTGACGTTGTTAATAGTTCATATATGACATATCTGTTTTTTGACGTTGTTTAGTTTATATATAACATATCTGTTTTTGACGTTGTTAATAAATTAGTTTATATATAACATATCTGTTTTTGACGTTGTTAATAAATTAGTTTATATATAACATATCTGTTTTTGACGTTGTTAATAAATTAGTTTATATATAACATATCTGTTTTTGACGTTGTTAATAAATTAGTTTATATAGGACATATCTGTTTTTGACGTTGTTACTGTTTTAAAATGATTTATTGTTAATTTGTTCTCATTATTTATTTATTTCTTTATTTCCTTTTCTCACTGGGCTATTTTTCCCTGCTGGAGGCCTGGGCCTTATAGCATCTTGATTTTCCAACTAGGGTTGTAGCATGGCTAATAATAATAATAATAATAATAATAATAATAATAATAATAATAATAGTCC
>NC_090734.1:157022546-157027546 GCF_036898095.1 Palaemon carinicauda
GCCAGGCAATGGATGCTGATGACCCAGTGGATAAACTTGACTTATAGGCTCACTCAATCTCCCATCCTTTCCTCACAAGGAAGGTGAGGTTGCAGACACTAAAGAAACTGTCGAGCTTGAGCGAGACTCGAACTGCAGTTCGGCAGATTTATTATTATTATTATTATTATTATTATTATTATTGTTGTTGTTGTTGTTGTCGACAAATGAAGTTGGTCCGGATGCAGAAGTCCACACCGGATCTTATGTTTACTTCCGCATCATTGTCTTTATGGAAGCATGAAAACGAAGAATGTCGATCAATTAATGAAGACGGAATGAATGATAGGCAATCAATCAACCAATCAGCGACGTCTCACTAATTGGTTATTTAATGGTACAGCCGGTTGACTTCCCAGGTCTCACTGTGACCCATGACACACAACGACATAATTTCGAGGTTATTTAATGTTGTTAATTTTCTTAGAATATTTTATTTTTTTCCTTGTTTCCTCTCCTCACTGGGCTATTTTCCCTGTTGGAGCCCCTGGCCTTATAGGATCCTGCTTTTCCAGTGAGGGTTGTAGCTTAGCAAGTAATAATAAGTCGAAATCGAGATTATAATGTCCCATTTTAATCATTATGAAAAAAATAAATATTTTTATCATTATTATAATCATAAGTTCATCCGTCATTTGATTTAATTATGATAAAAAAATGCTTATTTATTCTCATAATGAAGCATTGCAACTAAGCCAGTCAAACCTCCCGCATATATTTACGACGAAAAACATCCGCGCGCGTTCGAAAGCGCGTAGGCACGCACGCGCGTGCGCTCTACGGAGAGCGAGTCGTTATTTGCACCTCAAAGTAACCTAACTTTGCATATCAAAGGAATTTCATGTGTAGGTATAAGATGCCATTAGCTCACTGTTGGCTCATGTCATCCCAAGGGGGCCAGGCACAGCAGGCACCACTGTACCTGGCCAATGGGTTCTTGCTGTAATAAATGAATATGTATATTTACATATACGTATCTGCTTGTGTATGTGTGCTTGCGCCCGAGCCCCTGGTGTGACCAGCAGATTCTCCTTTGCATTCAGATTAATCTAAAGTAGTTCTTTTGAACTGGTGTTATAATGTTCTGATTTTATTTCGATCTTTAAAGATATTTTCGAACAGTATTACTAAAAGGACGCGTGGCTCGATTGTCGAACCCGGTTGTCGAACCTGCTTGTCAAAACGGTTCGAAGAGGTGGAGTCAGTCACACAAATGCATTTAAGGTTTGTGGACAATGAAGCCCCGCTCGCAAGAGTCAGGGCGAGAACAGACTTTTCTTCGAACCGAGCGGTGTTCGACAACCGAATATCCCGTTCACACGTTCGAACATCACTTCAAACACTTGTATGTCGGTGGTTCGACGAACCGTTCGACTGTGTTTCCTCTAAGATAGAACACCTCGCAGTTAAGCTGAAAATATGGAGGTGCCTTGATAAGCGCTGTGGCATAATACGCGTCGGGTCGTACTCTTGCATAACAGAGCCCTTCTAGAGGGGGTATGTATGGCTGTATGGGGTGGGGCTGGGGGCGGGTGGGGGGGCGGGGGTCGGGCGCTGGGTGGACCCCCCTTTTTGGGAAAAAGGGGTGCCTTTGCAGCGTGTTGAGAAGCTTCGGTGTGGGGCAAAGTCTAGACATGTCTGGTGGCACTGTGAACTGCTAAAATACGACCCCGAGGCGAGTGGACCTCTCTCTCTCTCTCTCTCTCTCTCTCTCTCTCTCTCTCTCTCTGGAACGCCATGCTCCCATGCATATCCCTCTTGCGATTCACATGGTTTTTTTCCCTTCCTGTCTAAACTTCGGAGGCGCCGAAAACCCCGCTGGAATCAAGATCCTCAGATCGGAGGCTCCGAAGACCGCGCTGGAATCAAGATCCTTCGAAGACAAGACGAACGAGGTGATTTAAGGACGCGTGCGATTCCTTGTAGCAAAATCCTTTGCTAATATTTTTTTTTTTCTTTACGTTTAGCTGCAGTGTACCCAACAACCTTGTGGGGGGGGGGGAGCGAGTGAGCCGGGCGCACATATCCTTTTACCCATGGACCAAAACATCCCCCTTCTCTAAGACCCCATAAATGGAGCCCCTCCCAAACCTCTCTGGATCCAAAATACCGCCGCTTCCCCTCTTGTTTCCCCTCCCCGAAACCCCTCTCTCTCTCTCTCTCCCCCCTCTCTCTCTCTTCCTCCACCCTCTTTCAGGCATATTCCATCACCACCTACTCATACTCCCCTTCCCGTGCCCTCTGCAAACCCCTTCTCTTTCACATCCAGGGGCTCCGGTCCAATATATTGAGCACCTCTTCTTCAAAGTCTCTCTCTCTCTCTCTCTCTCTCTCTCTCTCTCTCTCTCGGGCTGCAATCTCTGGTTTTACCCTTTGTTTATAATGGCATCTCCTCCCAGAGCTCTTGTCTTTTGCTCTCTTCCGTTCATTACTTCACCTGCTTCTTCTTCTCCTTCTTTTTTTCCAGTTTCTTTATCCAGCAACGGCTGCTTTCTCCACCTCCTACTTCTCTCCCTACCAAAGGGGTTCATGCCCCCTACACCATTACCCTTATCCCCCCTACTCGGCCTACTCCCTCCCCCTCCCTCCCCTCCCTCCCTCCCCCTACTTTTCCGTCCGCATGACCCTTCTCTCGAGCTCCTCTCTTGGGCTTCCATCATCGACTTCTACCCTTCTTACCCCCTACACCCAAGGGCCCACAACCCCCCCTCCCTCCCTCCCCCTATTGCAAGACCTCTCTCTCTCAACACCTCCTCCTACACTCCTCCTACACCCTCCTCCTCCTCCACCTCCGGTCTCGTACTCCCATACCCTCATTCTCCCAACTACAGCTCCTACCCTAACTCGTGTCTTCTATCCTTTCCAGCACGCCTTATCCTTCTTCTTATCCCCCCCCCCCACATTATACCCCCACTTTTACCTATTTTCTCACCCGCTCCTTCTTTCTCCTACCTCCTCCTCCCTCCTCCTCCCTCCTCTACATCAGTTATCTGGAAGGCCAGAGTTCTCCTTAGAAACTTGTCTGACTTTCCAAGAAACGTCGTATGATACGAAATGGAACTAAAGAGATTTTTACGCCGACGGTATTCAGTCGCCACAATCATCACTGATTTGAATTTTCTGTCTCGGGTTTGTTTTTGTTTTTGTTTTTATCCATTCTCGACGTCTTACTCTTTTTGTTTCTTTTTATTTTAATTATTATTTGCTTTCTCTCTTCGATTATTCGTTTATCTCCCCGTCAAACTATTGAACTTTTCTAATATTATCATTTATGGGTTATGGTGGCCGATGTAGTAACGGGTCCCTGACTGGTGAACGCCAGACTGACTCCCTCTCAAACTTGTTAGTTTCTTTGGTCGCTGCAACCTCGCTATCCTTGTGAGCTAAGGGGGAGCCTATAGGTCTGTCTGCTGAGTCATCAGCAGCCATTGCCGGGCCCTCGGTCCTAGCTTGGGTGGAGAGGGAGCTTAGACACTGATCATATGTATATGTGGTCAGTCTCTAGGAGGGCATTGTCCTGCTCGATGTGGCAATATCACTGTCCCTTGCCTCTGCCATTCATGAGCAGACTTTAAACCCTGTAATTCACTTCTCTCTGTCTTCATCGTCATCCGTTACTAGTTCACTGCAGAACAAAGGCCTCGGATGTAACTATCCACTTGAATCTGTATATTGCTTATTTATGTCAGTCCACAATCGTAAACTTTCTTATTTCGTCAATCTATCGTCTTCTCATCCATCCCCTGCTTCTTTTACAATCTCTAGGGACCCATTCTGTCATTCTTAATGTCCATCTATTGTCTGTCATTCTCATTATATGTCCTGCCCATGTCTATTTCTTTTCCTTACATTTTGCTAGAATATCCTCTACTTTAGTTTGCTCTCGTATCCACGTTGCTATTTCTCTCCCTCTTTGTGTTATTTCCATCATTATTCTTTCCATAGATCTTTGAGTTATGTTATTCCTTTGTTTTTGTTTTTTTTGTTCTTCACCAATTTCTTCAGTTCCATCTGTCTGTGTTTCGTTTTCTTATCTTTTTCGTTTATTTTATGTCTCTTTCCAAGAATTTCATTTCCACCGAATCTTATTCTGATTTTTTTTGCTAAAATATCATGACTGACTTCATTCATTTCACACACATACACACACACACACACACACACACACACACACACACACACACACATATATATATATATATATATATATATATATATATATATATATATATATATATATATATATATATGTGTGTGTGTGTGTGTGTGTGTGTGTGTGCGCCAGTGTACACTATTTAGGCTATATATACATACTGTATATATGCATGTATATATACATATAGACATGCATGTATATAAAATATATATAAGGTATATACACATAAATATAGGGGGGAGAGAGAGAGAGAGAGAGAGAGAGAGAGAGAGAGAGAGAGAGAGAGAGAGAGAGAGAGGTTCAATTAACTGTTGACGAGACTTGTGTAAAAAGTTATGACAAGACCAATATCATAATTACCAGCCAAGCTACAACCCTAGTTGGAAAAGCAACTATGTATGAAAAATAATGAAAAAAATTTATGAAACATATCGAAATAAATAACAGCATTGAAATATATCAATTATATATAAACAAGCAAACGAAACAATTCAATCTGTTCAACAGGAATGCATTTTGCAACAAGTTTGAAATTTTTAAATTTTTTCTAGTTTGAAATTTTTCAAGTTTGAAATTTTTAAATTTTTAAATTTTGTGAGTGTGAAATTTTGAAATTTTTCAAGTTGGAAATTTTGAAATTATACAAGTTTGAAATTTTTTAATTTTTCAAGTTTGAAATTTTACAAGTTTGAAATTTTGAAATTTTTACAAGTTTGACATTTTTAAATTATACAAGTTTGAAATTTTTAAATTTTACAAGTTTGAAATTTTTAAATTTTACAAGTTTGAAATTTTTAAATTTTAC
>NC_090734.1:157031460-157114091 GCF_036898095.1 Palaemon carinicauda
AGGATACAGCTCCTAGGTTAGGTTAGTTTAGGTTAGGTTGTGTCTGTTTCCAATGTGAAATGTAAAGAATCCGAAATGTGTAGCGGATAGGACAAACATATTTTAAATCATAATTTCTTTTGAATGTGTTCTTGAACTCGAAAACAACATCTAATAGCAAATAATTTTCAAAATTAGGTATTAAAAAATGGAAACGTAAACTAAGGTTAACATTAAGTTTTGAAAATTTGCAAAATATTACGAAATGATATTTGGTCCAAGATTACCTTTCACTAAGTCTTCAAATTTGCAACTGAGGAATTATCTAGGAAATCATTTCAAAATCAGGTTTAAAAGGGGAAATTTAAAATAAAATTAAGACTACGTTTAAAGAATTGCAAAATATTTCAAAATTAAATCTGGTCCAAGATTACCAACTAACCACACCCATCAATTTGCAATTGAGGAATTATCTAGGAAATCATTTTCAAAATCAGGTTTGAAAAATGGAAACCCAAAATCAGGTTAAGACTACGTTTTACAAAAATTGCAAAATATCACTAAATAAGATTTGGTCCAAGATTACCAACCAACCAGCAACTCTTCAATTCGCAACTGAGGAATCATCTAGGAAATCATTTTCAAAATCAGGTTTTAAAAATTGAAACGCAAAATCAGGTTAAGACTACGTTTAAAAAATTGCAAAATATTACAAAATGAAATCTGGTCCAAGATTACCAACTAACCACCAACTCTTCAATTTGCAACTGAGGAATTTTCTAGGAAATCATTTTCAAAATCAGGTTAAAAAAATGAAAACGCAAAACTACTTTTAAAAAAAAAAATTCAAAATATTATAAGATGAAATTTGGTCCAAGATTAAATTCCACTAAGTATTCAATTTGCTACTGTGGAATTTTCTTACCAATTCGACATGGCGTTGAATGTCCAACCCGGTTCCAACGCCGGGGGGGGGGGGGGGGCATTATGCTCCAACCCCCCCCCCCCAAAAAGAAAAAAAAAAAAAAAACATATCCGAATAGATATTATCATTCAATCTTTACTTTTGATTGCAATGTACCATGGTCTTCCACTGTCTTGGGTTAGAGTTCTCTTGCTTGAGGGTACACTCGGGCACACTATTCTATCTTATTTCTCTTTCTCTTGTTTTGTTAAAGTTTTCATAGTTTATATAGGAGATTTTTATTCTAATGTTACTGTTCTTAAAATATTTTACTTTTCCTTGTTTCCTCTCCTCACTGGGCTATTTTCCCTGTTGGAGCCCCTGGGCTTTTAGCATTCTGCTTTTCCAACTAGGGTTGTAGCTTAATAATAATAATAATAATAATAATAATAATAATAATAATAATAATAATGTGGTCTTTGAACTGGGGTAATACCTTCATCCTGGAAATTTCAGCAAATTTTGAAATATGAATTCAAATTTCTTTAATTAGAATTTGTTGTTTTACAAATTTTCATAAATCTTTAGCTTTTCAGAAACGAAACTCGAAATATCCTAATAAACTTTTTAATCATTTTGAATTTAGATTAATTGAATTTCGTTTCTCAGTGGATAATTTTTTTTAGTGGATTTAGTATATATAATATATATATATATATATATATATATATATATATATATATATATATATATATATATATTTTTTTTTTTTTTTTTTCTTGAGAAATTAGTTATGTTCAGGTTATAATTAATCTAGCTAATTACGATATACGTTCACCAAACTTCCAGCTAGGTTCCAGAAGGCATTAGAAGAGTTGGGAGGTCTAGGCCTACATGGCTGAGGACTATAAAGCGCGTAGTAGTATATAATGAATGGAGAAATATTGAATTAAAAGCTCAAGATAAAGACGACTGGCGAAATCTAACCGAGGCCCTTTGTGTCAGGCGTAGGAGATAATGAATAAGAATTTACAGTGGAAAAAAAACATGATGTTAATTCAGTGTAACTGAAAATGTAAAAATTATAATAAAAATACTTCTAAAAATGTAACTCATATCTTTCATTTTGACAAAATTGATAGTTGTTTTTTGTAAGATTTTAAATATTTCTACTTTGCCAACAGATGGCGTTGTCCACTCCCAGTGACGTAACAAATTCTGAAAGTGTAATGTTATCCAGCGTCCTTGTTTCTCCATCGGCCAATCAGGAGCCTCTTTTTCCTCCTTTGTTTAAAGGGAATGGCATGGACGCTCGTGATTGGGTGTTAGCTCTTTTCTTTATAAAAGATAATTTCTGGAAGGGACTGACATTTCTAGTCGTTTTTGTATTCCGTCTTTCAAGTGATTAGGACCGCATTTTCACGAAGATCTTCGCCTGTGTTGTATTGTTGAAAAGTAAGTGTTTGTTAACGTGATAGTATTAAGGTATATACATATATCAATATAATCCAGAGTTCTTTCTCAAGGATCCTCGCTTGTGTTGAATTGTCGAAAAGTAAGTGATTGTTAAAGTGAAAGTATTAAGGTATAGGCCTAGTTGTATCCGTATATATCGATATAATCCAAAGTTCTTTCTCGAAGATTATCGTCTGTGTTAAATTGCCGAAAAGTAAGTGTTCGTTAACGTGTTAATCCTTAGCAATAGGCCTAGATGTATCCGTATATATCGATGTAATCGAAAGTTATTTCTCGAAGATCCTTGTCTGTGTTGAATTGTCGAAAAGTAATTGTGCGTTAACGTTATAATCCAGAGGTGTAAGCCTAGTTGTATCCGAATATATCGATATAATCCAAAATTATTTCTCGAAGATCCTCGCCTGTGTTGAATTGTCGAAAACTAGTGTTCGTTAACGTGATAGTCCCAAGGTATAAGCTTAGTTTTATCCGGATATATCAAAGTAATCCAAAGTTCTTTCTCAAGGATCCTCGCCTGTGTTGAATTGTCGAAAAGTAAGTGTTGGTTAACGTGATAGTCCCAAGGTATAGGCTTAGTTGTATCCGAATATATCGTTTTAATTCATAGTTCTGTAGAGAAGGTCAAATCTGAAATATTTTCAATGTGGCCTTGCCGTACGGGCCTTGAGTAATTAGATCATTTTTGTCAGGATTTCTTGAATTTTTGAGTTGTTGAAAGTCTTGCTACGTAACCCTATTACATTTCTTCGTCAACAAGTGGTCGAGACCTGATTGTTTAATATATTTAGTGTTAGTAACTTTAATAAACTGGGAATAGTTAGTTTTCCCGAAGATGACTGACCAATCAATGTGCCATTTTCGCTGTGCTATTGAAATTTAATGTTCACAGCGCATTGTTCTCCCAGTAAGTTTATAACTATGATTAACAATAATTTCATTGAGTATTAATTGGGTTCGTGCTACCTTAATACTAATATTTTTTCGACATCGCTGATAAGGTTAATTTTCAGCATAGTTGAATGTAGTTTGGTACATTTTTTCATTACAAATATATTTAACATCGTTTTAGCTCTGCCTACGTCATAAACTATTAACGTATTCGGTAAGGTTAGCAATTACAGCGTTGGTAATATGAGTTTTGACGTTGAAGATCGTTTTCCTAGTTTCGCCTCAATAAAAATCCCGGTACATTGTAAGAACAAAGTTGGTTGTCATATACAGTGTATAAAGTATGATGGCTGCTTTTGCGGTCCCATACAGCAGTGGAACCCCACTCTCTACAGGACCTCAACTGTTGTTTTACCTTGTTGGTTCACAGCATTTTTTTCAAGTCACTTATTGTTCACTTACTGTTGAATCGTCTGTCAAAAGACTCATGAAATAAGTCTTCAGTTTCCTCTTGAAAGCCTTAATTGCCAAATTTGTGTCTAGGAATAAGCTTTTATGTAGTAAGTCTAGCAATAAGCCTTAATATTAGTGTTTGGTCATATGGGAGCTCGTTATGCAATCTTTGGTCGCACATTTGAAAATACTGGAATCAGCTGTCTTACTTCCAATAACTTTAAACTAAAGTTCACTGCAAGATGTTTAGCCAATCTGTTTCTGGGTCCAGTTCTGAGTAACTGTTTCATCCTATGTTTAACTAAAATCCTAATTCAATAGTTCTGTTGGGTACTAGTTTTCGTGCATACAGTGGTTGGAGTCACCAGGTGATTTTACCAAGTTTAATAATCTTATGAATTATATCTTAAGTAGCATATTAGATATTTGGATATTGTGAAATAAAATCTAGGCAGTGTCGTGCAAATCAGTTTAAGAGTTAGGGAGTTTGGTAAATATTCCTCGGCCTATTGTAGGCTTACAACAGCTCGCTAATGTTTCAGATATTGTAGAATAGCCCATGATGATGTTGCCCAATGGCTAACTTAATAGATTTTTATCTAGGCCAATTGTTATTCTGGTAATTTCCCTAGTCACCGAAGGAAGTAACTTTTTAAACTTAATTTAAGGTTTATTTGCCTCCAGAAGATATAACTATGGAACAGTGAATTGTGTAGCTCGCAGGCAGAGATTTGCAAGTTACTGGTGTAGGTGACCAGGCTTTAAATTTTATCTTCTTTGGCGTAAACTGATTCTAGATAGAAAATTAGTCTTTGGAATAAAATTACTAAAGTACTAGGTTTCTTTGTAATGAAACATTTAGTTTCAGCTTACTTGCCTGCCTAAGCATCTTATTTACCTCTGTAGACAGTTCTGTGGAGACACTAACCTCAACACTGGGGGATGTTATAAGGTGGAGGCAAGAATTTACTGAAGCCTAATTGATTCCAATGCCACTGTTCCGGTCAGTATTGTAATCTCTACCAGATCATTCTTGAAAATTAGAAAATTTAAATCTGGCCTTTCTAAGTAGCGATAATGACCTGGACCCTTAAGTTAGGTGGGTGTGGTTAGGTTCCATTGTAATTTTCTGCCTGTTTTCTCTCACTTTTTAACACTGGATTCTTACGAAACTCTTGAGCTACTAATATTTCCAACTAGTTTGGTGTTATACGTATGTCATAATTGCAGTCCTCAGTTTTTGGGAGTTTCACCCTTCTAGAAACGGATCGTTTTTGGAGCCCCGATAATTGTGACAAGGATTGGTGGTTTAAAACATGGCTCATGAAATTACAGAATTAAATATCAACGTTATGATTAAAAAACTTATCAAAATTTCTAGTTCTGAGCAACACTTTAAAACTAATCTCAAACTTAGCGATGACTTTCAGAAATTATGGTTAATGTGGTATAATTTCTAGCGAAATTGAAACACGGTATTATAAGTGGATGAGTGCTGGCTATTGACATATATCAGACTAATGATCGATTAAAAAGAACACCATTTCATTAAGTGTATTGTTTGCTTTTGAGTTTCGGTATGGCTAATGACGCACGAGTTATTTGCTTGTGAGAGCTTTATGTATGAGCTAATCATTAGCTGGCAAGAGCCATTGTTCAGTTCTGCTTTATTTCCAGCATGACTACAGTCAGAAGATGCGTGTTCCACAGGGGAATTATCTTAAGAAATTTAGTACGATTTATTTCGGCCATGCAGTGTTTAGAACTTTTAGTCTATAGCTGTTGTTGCTTATGTGAAAGTAAAGATTCATGAAATGGGAACATGGCATTGGCATGTGCAGCTCATTCATGTACAGCTTGCTGGAACAGAGGAGCAGAGATGTTTATAGGCGAGTGAAGCGAGCCACAGCGGAGAAAAACACGATTGGCGGGATGTGAATCAGAGGTAGATACTGTGGCATTTGGGTGTGGTTGGTCCTGTCATTAGGTAGCAACGTGGTCAGTCCAGTGTCATTAATCGCTGTAGTGCGGTCGGTTCTGTCATTAGCGAGCGGAACAGTAGGGTGCGGTCAGTCCTGTCATTGTGTGGAGCAGTGGGGTTGGCAATTTGTCATTAAGGTGCGGGTTGGTCCTGCCCTTAGTGAGCATAGTAGTGCATTCAGTCCTGTGTCATTAGGGAGTGGTGCTGTGCAGCTGGGCCTGTTAATAGGGAGTGGTGCTGTGCAGCTGGGCCTGTTAATAGGGAGTGGTGCTGTGCAGCTGGGCCTGTTAATAGGGAGTGGTGCAGTGCAGCCAGTCTTGTTATTAGGGAGTGGTGCTGTGCGGCCGGTCTTTCGTTGCGTCTGTCCTGTGTCATTAGGGAGTGGTGCTGTGCTGTGCAACTGGGCCTGTTGTTAGGGGTGGTGCTGTGCAGCTGGGCCTGTTATTAGGGAGTGGTGCAGTGCGGCCGGTCTTGTTATTAGGGAGTGATGCAGTGCGGCCGATCTTGTTATTAGGGAGTGGTGCAGTGCAGCCAGTCTTGTTATTAGGGAGTGGTGCAGTGCGGCCGGTCTTGTTATTAGGGAGTGGTGCAGTGCGGCCGGTCTTGTTATTAGGGAGTGATGCAGTGCGGCCGGTCTTGTTATTAGGGAGTGGTGCAGTGCGGCCGGTCTTGTTATTAGGGAGTAGTGCAGTGTGGCCGGTCTTGTTATTAGGGAGTGGAGCGGTGCGATCAGGTCAGTCCTGGGTCATTAGGGAGTGGAGCGATGTGGTCTGTCCTGTGTCATTAGGGAGCGAAGCGATGTGGTTGATCCTTTGGTGTCATTAGGGAGTGGAGGGATGTGTTCGGTCCCGTGTCATTAGGGAGTGGAGGGATGTGTTCGGTCCCGTGTCATTAGGGAGTGGAGGGATGTGGTTGGTCCCGTGTCATAAGGAAGTGGAGCGATGTGGTCGATTCAGTGTCATTAGGGAGTGGAGCGGTGCGGTCGGTCCTGTCTCATTAGTGAAGCAGTGCGGTCAGTCATGTCATTAGTGGAGCAGTGCGGTCAGTCATGTGTCATAAGGGAGTGGTGTTGTGTGGATGGTACTGTCATTAGGTAATGCAACATTGCGATCAGTCCTGTATCATTAGAGAGAGGTGCATTGTAGTAGGTAATGATTCATTAGTGAGTGGAGCATTGAATTGTGGTCCTGTCATTAGGTAGTGGTGTGGTTGGTCTCGTGCCATTAGGGATTGGTGTGGTTGGTCCCGTGCCATTAGGGATTGGTGTGGTTGGTCCCGTGCCATTAGGGATTGGTGTGGTTGGTCCCGTGCCATTAGGGGTTGGTGTGGTTGGTCCCGTGCCATAAGGGAGATGTGTGATAGGTCCCGTGCCATTAGGGAGAGGTTCGGTGCAGCGGGTCTGCATCCTTGGCTGTGCGGTGCCGCGTGTCTGCGTCCTTGGCTGTGCGGTGCCGCGGGTCTGGGTCCTTGGCTGTGCGGTGCCGCGGGTCTGGGTCCTTGGCTGTGCGGTGCCGCGGGTCTGGGTCCTTGGCTGTGCGGTGCCGCGGGTCTGGGTCCTTGGCTGTGCGGTGCCGCGGGTCTGGGTCCTTGGCTGTGCGGTGCCGCGGGTCTGCGTCCTTGGCAGTGCTGTGCCGCGGGTCTGCGTCCTTGGCAGTGCTGTGCCGCGGGTCTGCGTCCTTGGCAGTACTGTGCCGCGGGTCTGCGTCCTTGGCAGTGCTGTGCCGCGGGTCTGCGTCCTTGGCAGTGCTGTGCCGCGGGTCTGCGTCCTTGGCTGTGCGGTGCCGCGGGTCAGTCACGTGTCATAAGGGAGTGGTGTTGTGTGGTTGGTACTGTCATTAGGTAATGCAACATTGCGATCAGTCCTGTGTCATTAGAGAGTGGTGCATTGTAGTAGGTAATGATTCATGAGTGAGGAGCATTGCTATTGTGGTCAGTCCTGTCATTAGGTAGTGGTGTGGTTGGTCCCGTGCCATTAGTGATTGGTGTGGTTGGTCCCGTGCCATTAGGGGTTGGTGTGGTTGGTCCCGTGGTTGGTGTGGTTGGTCCCGTGCCATTAGGGGTTGGTGTGGTTGGTCCCGTGCCATAAGGGAGAGGTGTGATAAGTCCCGTGACATTAGGGAGAGGTTCGGTGCAGCGGGTCTGCGTCCTTGGCAGTGCTGTGCCGCGGGTCTGCGTCCTTGGCTGTGCGGTGCCGCGGGTCAGTCATATGTCATAAGGGAGTGGTGTTGTGTGGTTGGTACTGTCATTAGGTAATGCAACATTGCGATCATTCATGTGTCATTAGAGAGGTGCATTGTAGTAGGTAATGATTCATTAGTGAGTGGAGCATTGAATTGCGGTCAGTCCTGTCATTAGGGATTGGTGTGGTTGGTCCCGTGCCAATAGGGGTTGGTGTGGTTGGTCCCGTGCCAATAGGGGTTGGTGTGGTTGGTCCCGTGCCATTAGGGGTTGGTGTGGTTGGTCCCGTGCCATAAGGGAGCGGTGTGATAGGTCCCGTGCCAATAGGGGTTGGTGTGGTTGGTCCCGTGCCATTAGGGGTTGGTATGTTTGGTCCCGTGCCATTAAGGGTTGGTGTGGTTGGTCCCGTGCCTTTAGGGGTTGGTGTGGTTGGTCCCGTGCCATTAGCGGTTGGTGGGGTTGGTCCCGTGCCTTTAGGGGTTGGTGTGGTTGGTCCCGTGCCTTTAGGGGTTGGTGTGGTTGGTCCCGTGCCTTTAGGGGTTGGTGTGGTTGGTCCCGTGCCATTAGCGGTTGGTGTGGTTGGTCCCGTGCCATTAGGGGTTGGTGTGGTTGATCCCGTGCCATAAGAGAGCGGTGTGATAGGTCCCGTGCCATTAGGGAGAAGTTCGGTGCCGCGGGTCTGCGTCTTTGGCTGTGCTGTTCTGCGGGTGTACGTCCTTGGCTGTGCGGTGCCGCGGGTCTGGGTCCTTGGCTGTGGGGTGCCGCGAGTCTGGGTCCTTGGCTGTGCGGTGCCGCGGATTTGCGTGCTTGGCTGTGCGGTGACGCGGATTTGCGTGCTTGGCTGTGCGGTGCCGCGGATTTGCGTCCTTGGCTGTGCGGTGCCCCGGGTCTGCGTCCTTGGCTCTGCGGTGCCCCGGGTCTGCGTCCTTGGCTCTGCGGTGCCGCGGGTCAGCATCCTTGGCTGTGTGGTGCCGTGGATTTGCGCTCTTGGTTGTGCGGTGCCGCGGGTCTGGGTCCTTGGCTGTGCGGTGCCGCGGGTCTGCGGCCTTGGTCGTGCGGTGCCGCGGGTCTGCGTCCTTGGCTGTGCGGTGCCGCGGGTCTGCGTCCTTGGCTGTGCGGTGCCGCGGGTCTGGGTCATTGGCTGTGCGGTGCCGCGGGTCTGCGTCCTTGGCTGTGGGGTGCCGCGGGTCTGCGTCCTTGGCTGTGGGGTGCCGCGGGTCTGCGTCCTTGGCTGTGGGGTGCCGCGGGTCTGCGTCCTTGGCTGTGCGGTGCCGCGGGTCTGCGTCCTTGGCTGTGGGGTGCCGCGGGTCTGCGTCCTTGGCTGTGGGGTGCCGCGGGTCTGCGTCCTTGGCTGTGGGGTGCCGCGGGTCTGCGTCCTTGGCTGTGGGGTGCCGCGGGTCTGCGTCCTTGGCTGTGGGGTGCCGCGGGTCTGCGTCCTTGGCTGTGGGGTGCCGCGGGTCTGCGTCCTTGGCTGTGCGGTGCCGCGGATCTGGGTCCTCGGCTGTGCGGTGCCGCGGATTTGCGTCCTCGGCTGTGCGGTGCTGCGGGTCTGCGTCCTCGGCTGTGGGGTGCCGCGGGTCTGGGTCCTCGGCTGTGCGGTGCCGCGGATTTGCGTCCTCGGCTGTGCGGTGCTGCGGGTCTGCGTCCTCGGCTGTGTGGTGCCGCGGGTCTGCGTCCTTGGCTGTGCGGTGCCGCGGGTCAGTCATGTGTCATAAGGGAGTGGTGTTGTGTGGTTGGTACTGTCATTAGGTAATGCAACATTGCAATCAGTCCTGTGTCATTAGAGAGTAGTGCATTGTGGTAGGTCATGATTCATTAGTGAGTGGAGCATTGAATTGTGGTCAGTCCTGTCACTAGGTAGCGGTGTGGTTGGTGCTGTGCCATCAGGGAGCGGTGTGGTTGGTCCCATGCCATTAGGGAACGTTGTGATAGGTCCCGTGCCATTAGGGAGTGGTGCGGTGCCGCGGGTCTGCGTCCTTAGCTGTGCGGTGCCGCGGGTCTGCGTCCTTGGCTGTGCGGTGCCGCGGGTCTGCGTCCTTGGCTGTGCGGTGCCGCGGGTCTGCGTCCTTGGCTGTGCGGTGCCGCGGGTCTGCATTTTTGGCTGTGCGGTGCCGTGGGTCTAGGTCCTTGGCTGTGCGGTGCCGCGGGTCTGGGTCCTTGGCTGTGGGGTGCCGCGAGTCTGGGTCCTTGGCTGTGCGGTGCCGCGGATTTGCGTGCTTGGCTGTGCGGTGACGCGGATTTGCGTGCTTGGCTGTGCGGTGCCGCGGATTTGCGTCCTTGGCTGTGCGGTGCCCCGGGTCTGCGTCCTTGGCTCTGCGGTGCCCCGGGTCTGCGTCCTTGGCTGTGTGGTGCCGTGGATTTGCGCTCTTGGTTGTGCGGTGCCGCGGGTCTGGGTCCTTGGCTGTGCGGTGCCGCGGGTCTGCGGCCTTGGTCGTGCGGTGCCGCGGGTCTGCGTCCTTGGCTGTGCGGTGCCGCGGGTCTGCGTCCTTGGCTGTGCGGTGCCGCGGGTCTGGGTCATTGGCTGTGCGGTGCCGCGGGTCTGCGTCCTTGGCTGTGGGGTGCCGCGGGTCTGCGTCCTTGGCTGTGGGGTGCCGCGGGTCTGCGTCCTTGGCTGTGCGGTGCCGCGGGTCTGCGTCCTTGGCTGTGGGGTGCCGCGGGTCTGCGTCCTTGGCTGTGGGGTGCCGCGGGTCTGCGTCCTTGGCTGTGGGGTGCCGCGGTTCTGGTCTGCGTCCTTGGCTGTGGGGTGCCGCGGGTCTGCGTCCTTGGCTGTGGGGTGCCGCGGGTCTGCGTCCTTGGCTGTGGGGTGCCGCGGGTCTGCGTCCTTGGCTGTGCGGTGCCGCGGATCTGGGTCCTCGGCTGTGCGGTGCCGCGGATTTGCGTCCTCGGCTGTGCGGTGCTGCGGGTCTGCGTCCTCGGCTGTGGGGTGCCGCGGGTCTGGGTCCTCGGCTGTGCGGTGCCGCGGATTTGCGTCCTCGGCTGTGCGGTGCTGCGGGTCTGCGTCCTCGGCTGTGTGGTGCCGCGGGTCTGCGTCCTTGGCTGTGCGGTGCCGCGGGTCAGTCATGTGTCATAAGGGAGTGGTGTTGTGTGGTTGGTACTGTCATTAGGTAATGCAACATTGCAATCAGTCCTGTGTCATTAGAGAGTAGTGCATTGTGGTAGGTCATGATTCATTAGTGAGTGGAGCATTGAATTGTGGTCAGTCCTGTCACTAGGTAGCGGTGTGGTTGGTGCTGTGCCATCAGGGAGCGGTGTGGTTGGTCCCATGCCATTAGGGAACGTTGTGATAGGTCCCGTGCCATTAGGGAGTGGTGCGGTGCCGCGGGTCTGCGTCCTTAGCTGTGCGGTGCCGCGGGTCTGCGTCCTTGGCTGTGCGGTGCCGCGGGTCTGCGTCCTTGGCTGTGCGGTGCCGCGGGTCTGCGTCCTTGGCTGTGCGGTGCCGCGGGTCTGCATTTTTGGCTGTGCGGTGCCGTGGGTCTAGGTCCTTGGCTGTGCGGTGCCGCGGGTCTGGGTCCTTGGCTGTGCGGTGCCGCCGGTCTGGGTCCTTGGCTGTGCGGTGCCGCCGGCCTATGTCCTTGGCTGTGTGGTGCCGCCGGTCTGGGTCCTTGGCTGTGCGTTGCCGCCAGTCTGGGTCCTTGGCTGTGCGGTGCCGCTGGTCTGGGTCCTTGGCTGTGCCGTGCCACGGGTCTGCTTCCTTGGCTGTGCGGTGCCGCGGGTCTGGGTCCTTGGCTGTGCGGTGCCGCGGGTCTGGGTCCTTGGCTGTGTGGTGCCGCGGGTCTGCGTCCTTGGCTGTGCGGTGCCGCGGGTGTGCGTCCTTGGCTGTGCGGTGCCGCGGGTCTGGGTCCTTGGCTCTGCGGTGCCGCGGGTCTGGGTCCTTGGCTCTGCGGTGCCGCGGGTCTGGGTCCTTGGCTCTGCGGTGCCGCGGGTCTGCGTCCTTGGCTCTGCGATGCCGCGGGTCTGGGTCCTTGGCTGTGCGGTGCCGCGGGTCTGGGTCCTTGGCTGTGCGGTGCCGCGGGTCTGCGTCCTTGGCTGTGCGGTGCCGCGGGTCTGCGTCCTTGGCTGTGCGGTGCCGAGGGTCTGGGTCCTTGGCAGTGCGGTGCCGAGGGTCTGGGTCCTTGGCAGTGCGGTGCCGCGGGTCTGCGTCCCTGGCTGTGCGGTGCCGCGGGTCTGGGTCCTTGGCGCTGCGGTGCCGCGGGTCTGCGTCCTTGGCTGTGTAGTGCTGCTGACCTGCAGGATTAACTGTAAGGTGGCATTGGCCATCGTCATTAGAGTAATTTGCTGATTTTAACTGATTGTGGTTTGTTCCGACAGCATTAATTTATTTCCTTATTCCTTTCCATATTTCCTTTCCTCACTGGGATATTTTTCCCTGTAGGAGCCTTTGGGCTTATAACATCTTTATTTTCCAACTAGGGGTGTAGGAAACTCAGGTTGGGAAATTTTGTTTCTAATTAGTTTATACTATTTCTATTGATAGAGCTACAAATTAGCTCAGTGTATGCAATGATAGGTGTCGACCCCAAAGTTCTTGAATAGAAAATAGTGTGGGACTTCTAAGATTAATGGTTTAAGTTACGGGGTCCTTCGACTGGCCAGGCAGTACTACATTGGATCCTTCTCTCTGGTTACGGTTCACTTTCCCTTTGTCTACACATACACCAAATAGTCTGGCCTATTCTTTACAGATTCTCTTCTGTTCTCATACACCTGATAACACTGAGATTACCAAGCAATTCTTGTTCACCCAAAGGGTTATCTACTGTACTGTAATTGTTCAGTGGCTACTTACAAACAAAACTTAAATGGACGATTTTTCTTAGTTGTATGTGAACTGAAATATCCTTTAATCTTTTTAGGCATTAGCTAACCCTGTGTTAAATGTAATCAATTATAGCGGCCGTTTCATAGTCTGATACTTCATACTTTTATGTGAAGCCTTTTAGGCCACTTGAGGGCTTTGCTGAAACTGAAGCAGGTTGTGTGCTAGGATCAATTATAGTTTTAAAATTTGTATAAAACTGATTGATAACGCATTAAAACTGAAAATCAGAGATAGAGAATTGAGTATTGTACTGTTAACAAATGACTGATTCTGTAATCTACATTAAATCAAAATTGAGAATTCAAAATCGTAAAAAAAGTATTGAGTGAAAATTTGTAGCTCCTGACAGTTTCTGCCAAATCTTGTCAAGAGTATAAAGTGACACTATAACTTTTTTATTTATTTTCAACAATTCAGTTTTAAGAGGATTATTCTAATCTTTGACATTTCTTCATTTCTAGGAATGCTCATGAGGAGGATGACTGCTAATTGGAAGACTTGGGAGACCACGAGAGGGAGAGAATTGCCACCTTAGTAGAGCTGACTATTGTTCATCTTGATGTTGACATATCATTCAGTGGAGAGAATTGCCACCTTAGCAGAGCTGACTATTGTTCATCTTGATACTAACATATCATTCAGTGGAGAGAATTGCCACCTTAGCAGAGCTGACTATTGTTCATCTTGATGTTGACATATCATTCAGTGGAGAGAATTGCCACCTTAGCAGAGCTGACTATTGTTCATCTTGATGTTGACATATCATTCAGTGGAGAGAATTGCCACCTTAGCAGAGCTGACTATTGTTCATCTTGATGTTGACATATCATTCAGTGGAGAGAATTGCCACCTTAGCAGAGCTGACTATTGTTCATCTTGATGTTGACATATCATTCAGTGGAGAGAATTGCCACCTTTGTAGAGCTGACTATTGTTCATCTTGATGTTGACATATCATTCAATGGAGAGAATTGCCACCTAGCAGAGCTGACTATTTGTTTATCTTGATGTTAACATATCATTCAATGGAGAGACTTGCCACCTAGCAGAGCTGACTATTGTTCACCTTGATGTTAACATATTTAATGAGGTAAGAACTTATGGTGAATACTTGTAAGCCAACTGATGAATTGTCGCAATGTGATTTTGAGCATACGCTAAACCTTTTTTTCTAACATGGGGTAATTTTGTAAAGTTTAGGTACTAAATTTATTTCTGTAGATTTAGGTCTGTAGGTTAACTTCGCAAAGGTGTTCACCTTGTTTTTACTTTAACCGCATTGACACTTCTTCTTTGTCAGCATCTTTTCCCACATTGTGGGGTCGATGTTTCTGGCCAGCATTCTCCATCTACCTCTGTCCCACACTTCATCATATATATGCCCTAGCATTAATTCTAATCTCACAATTTCCACTGGTCATATTGGTTACGGCTAATTTTTCATGGCTCGATGCCTTTCCTGCCGCCAACCCTCCCCATTTACCCGGGCTTGGGACCGGCACCAAGTTGAGGTTGGCTTGCCCCCTTCAGTGAATATAAAGATAAGATTGTAAAATGTTTATTTTTTTTTCTTGCAGACATTTTAGAGGCTTCATAGAATGTAAATATTACTTTTTTTTACGAATTTATCTATTATGCCTAGTTTTCCACTTCTAAATTTACTTAGTTATCATACCCGAAACATAAAAATTTTCCAATTAACAAGGAAAGTTCTGGAAATTTACTCGTCAAAGATTAAAAACTTTATATTCTAATCTAAAATACTCGCAGTTCATGGTATTTTTAATGTTTTCCTAATGTTCAATGTAGTAAAAACCTAGTTTTCAGTACCAAGATATATGTGGGATGGAGAAAATTTTAAATCTGAAATTAACCCATTTCAAAACTTTGAGAAAAACTGTTAAAGAATGTGTAAATGTCATGTAACTGATTTAGGAGAATATTATTTAGTGAAATAGTACTAGATAGCAGAGATTTCTTCATTTTTTTCAGCAAGACAATGGGTTCTAAAGTTTATATATAACCTCTTGAAAAAACTTTAGGCTACAATTAAAATTTACTTCTTGAATAAAAACTTGAATAAAAACTTTAGACTACAGTTAGAATTTACTTCTTGAATAAAAACTTTAGGCTACAGTTAAAATTTACTTCTTGAATAAAAACTTGAATAAAAACTTTAGGCTACAGTTAAAATTTACTTCTTGAATAAAAACTTTAGGCTACAGTTAAAATTTACTTCTTGAATAAAAACTTGAATAAAAACTTTAGGCTACAGTTAAAATTTACTTCTTGAATAAAAACTTTAGGCTACAGTTAAAATTTACTTCTTGAATAAAAACTTTAGGCTACAGTTAAAATTTACTTCTTGAATAAAAACTTTAGGCTACAGTTAAAATTTACTTCTTGAATAAAATCTTTAGGCTACAGTTAAAATTTACTTCTTGAATAAAAACTTTAGGCTACAGTTAGAATTTACTTCTTGAATAAAAACTTTAGGCTACAGTTAAAATTTACTTCTTGAATAAAAACTTGAATAAAAACTTTAGGCTACAGTTAAAATTTACTTCTTGAATAAAAACTTAAATAAAAACTTTAGGCTACAGTTAGAATTTACTTCTTGAATAAAAACTTTAGGCTACAATTAAAATTTACTTCTTGAATAAAAACTTGAATAAAAACTTTAGGCTACAGTTAGAATTTACTTGTATAAAAACTTTAGGCTACAGTTAAAATTTACTTCTTGAAGAAACTTTAGGCTACAGTTAAAATGTACTTTTTTTATATTATATTATTATTTAATACCCGTGGGGTTTTTCTTTTTTTTTAAATTGATATTATCCCCTTGATAAAACTTTTAAGGCAACAGAGTTAAAATTGACTTAAAAATATTTTATACATTGGTTTCTAATACCATTGGGGCCCTTATTTTTGGAAATTTATATAACCCCTTGAAAGAATCTTTCAAGGCAACAAAGAGTGTTAAAATTTACTCAAATCTTTTATATATTGGATTTTAATACCTATGTGGTTCTTCTTTTTCAGGTTCTGCTCAAAATATTCTGAAGCAATCCCAAAATGAATGCAGTTTAAGCCAGCTCTCTCAAGCTACACTGAAGACTAAAGAAATGGCCACGAAGACTACTCGGACTATACATTGATAAAAGTAAGATACTTATAAATATTTATCCCTTGTTGATTATTAACAGTAAATTTGAATTTCCAATTATGTTTTTAAGTATTCTGTGGTTTAAGTTTTTCTCTTGATGGTTGGTTAAAAGTTGTTGCATGTGTTGATCAGAATTTGTTTAAATCGTTTTGCTTAGCCAAACATGACTGAATCCTTCGTCGGGCTGGGAGGAAAGGAGAGAGGAAAGGTCACCTTTAGGGCTGGAAGGATAGAAGAGAAGAAAGATCACTTTTAGGGCTGGGAGGATAGGAGAGAAGAAAGGTCACTTTTAGGGCTGGGAGGATAGGAGAGAGGAAAGGTCACTTTTAGGGCTGGGAGGATAGGAGAGAGGAAAGGTCACTTTTAGGGCTGGGAGGATAGGAGAGAGGAAAGGTCACTTTTAGGGCTGGGAGGATAGGAGAGAGGAAAGGTCACTTTTAGGGCTGGGAAGATAGGAGAGAGGAAAGGTCACTTTTAGGGCTGGGAGGATAGGTGAGAGGAAAAGTCACTTTTAGGGCTGGGAGGATAGGAGAGAGGAAAGGTCACTTTTAGGGCTGGGAGGATAGGAGAGAGGAAAGGTCACTTTTAGGGCTGGGAGGATAGAGAGGAAAGGTCACTTTTAGGGCTGGGAGGATAGGAGAGGAAATGTCACTTTTAGGGCTGGGAGGATATGAGAGGAAAGGTCACTTTTAGGGCTGGGAGGATAGGAGAGAAGAAAGGTCACTTTTAGGGCTGGGAGGAAAGGAGAGAGGAAAGGTCACCTTTAGGGCTGGGAGGATAGGAGAGAAGAAAGGTCACTTTTAGGGCTGGGAGGATAGGAGAGAAGAAAGGTCACTTTTAGGGCTGGGAGGATAGGAGAGAAGAAAGGTCACTTTTAGGGCTGGGAGGATAGGAGAGAAGAAAGGTCATTTTAGGGCTGGGAGGATAGAGAGGAAAGGTCATTTTAGGGCTGGGAGGATAGGAGAGAGGAAAGGTCACTTTTAGGGCTGGGAGGATAGGAGAGAGGAAAGGTAACTTTTAGGGCTGGGAGGATAGGAGAGAGGAAAGGTCACTTTTAGGGCTGGGAGGATAAAGAGGAAAGGTCACTTTTAGGGCTGGGAGGATAGGAGAGAGGAAAGGTCACTTTTAGGGCTGGGAGGATAGGAGAGAGGAAAGGTCACTTTTAGGGCTGGGAGGATAGGAGAGAGGAAAGGTCACTTTTAGGGCTGGGAGGATAGGAGAGAGGAAAGGTCACTTTTAGGGCTGGGAGGATAGGAGAGAGGAAAGGTCACTTTTAGGGCTCTGAGGATAGGAGAGAGGAAAGGTCACTTTTAGGGCTGGGAGGATAGGAGAGAGGAAAGGTCACTTTTAGGGCTGGGAGGATAGAGGGGAAAGGTCACCTTTTGGGCTGGGAGGATAGAGAGGAAAGGTCACCTTTAGGACTGGGAGGATAGGAGAGAGGAAAGGTCACTTTTAGGGCTGGGAGGATAGAGAGGAAAGGTCACTTTTAGGGCTGGGAGGATAGAGAGGAAAGGTCACTTTTAGGGTTGGGAGGATAGGAGAGAGGAAAGGTCACTTTTAGGGCTGGGAGGATAGGAGAGAAGAAAGGTCACTTTTAGGGCTGGGAGGGTAGAGAGGAAAGGTCACTTTTAGGGCTGGGAGGGTAGAGAGGAAAGGTCACTTTTAGGGCTGGGAGGATAGGAGAGAGGAAAGGTCACTTTTAGGGCTGGGAGGATAGGAGAGAGGAAAGGTCACTTTTAGGGCTGGGAGGATAGGAGAGAGGAAAGGTCACTTTTAGGGCTGGGAGGATAGGAGAGAGGAAAGGTCACTTTTAGGGCTGGGAGGATAGGAGAGCGGAAAGGTCACTTTTAGGGCTGGGAGGAAAGGAGAGAGGAAAGGTCACTTTTAGGGCTGGGAGGATAGAGAAAAGGTCACTTTTAGGGCTGGGAGGAAAGGAGAGAGGAAAGGTCACCTTTAGGGCTGGGAGGATAGAGGGGAAGGTCACGTTTAGGGCTGGGAGGATAGGAGAGGGGAAAGGTCTCTTTTAGGGCTGGGAGGATAGAGGGGAAAGGTCACCTTTTGGGCTGGGAGGATAGAGAAGGAAGGTCACTTTTAGGGCTGGAAGGATAGGAGAGAAGAAAGGTCACTTTTAGGGCTGGGAGGATAGGAGAGAGGAAAGGTCACTTTTAGGGCTGGGAGGATAGGAGAGAGGAAAGGTCACTTTTAGGGCTGGAGGATAGGAGAGAAGAAAGGTCACTTTTAGGGCTGGGAGGATAGGAGAGAGGAAAGGTCACTTTTAGGGCTGGGAGGATAGGAGGAGAGAGGAAAGGTCACTTTTAGGGCTGGGAGGATAGGAGAGAGGAAAGGTCACTTTTAGGGCTGGGAGGATAGGAGAGAGGAAAGGTCACTTTTAGAGCTGGGAGGATAGGAGAGAGGAAAGGTCACTTTTAGGGCTGGGAGGATAGGAGAGAGGAAAGGTCACTTTTAGGGCTGGGAGGATAGGAGAGAGGAAATGTCACTTTTAGGGCTGGGAGGATAGGAGAGAGGAAAGGTCACTTTTAGGGCTGGGAGGAAAGGAGAGAGGAAAGGTCACATTTAGGGCTGGGAGGATAGGAGAGAAGAAAGGTCACTTTTAGGGCTGGGAGGATTGGAGAGAGGAAAGGTCACTTTTAGGGCTGGGAGGATAGGAGAGAGGAAAGGTCACTTTTAGGGCTGGGAGGATAGGAGAGAGGAAAGGTCACTTTTAGGGCTGGGAGGATAGAGAGGAAAGGTCACTTTTAGGGCTGGGAGGATAGAGGGGAAAGGTCACCTTTTGCGCTGGGAGGATAGGAGAGAAGAAAGGTCACTTTTAGGGCTGGGAGGATAGGAGAGAAGAAAGGTCACTTTTAGGGCTGGGAGGATAGGAAAGAAGAAAGGTCACTTTTATGGCTGGGAGGATAGAGAGGAAAGGTCACTTTTAGAGCTGGGAGGATAGAGAGGAAAGGTCACTTTTAGGGCTGGGAGGATAGAGAGGAAAGGTCACTTTTAGGGCTGGAAGGATAGAGGGGAAAGGTCACCTTTTGGGCTGGGAGGATAGGAGAGAAGAAAGGTAACTTTTAAGGCTGGGAGGAAAGGAGAGAGGAAAGGTCACCTTTAGGGCTGGGAGGATAGGAGAGAAGAAAGGTCACTTTTAGGGCTGGGAGGATAGGAAAGAAAGGTCACTTTTAGGGCTGGGAGGATAGGAGAGAAGAAAGGTCACTTTTAGGGCTGGGAGGATAGAGAAGAAAGGTCATTTTAGGGCTGGGAGGATAGAGAGGAAAGGTCATTTTAGGGCTGGGAGGATAGGAGAGAGGAAAGGTCACTTTTAGGGCTGGGAGGATAGGAGAGAGGAAAGGTCACTTTTAGGGCTGGGAGGATAGGAGAGAGGAAAGGTCACTTTTAGGGCTGGGAGGATAGAGAGGAAAGGTCACTTTTAGGGCTGGGAGGATAGGAGAGAGGAAAGGTCACTTTTAGGGCTGGGAGGATAGGAGAGAGGAAAGGTCACTTTTAGGGCTGGGAGGATAGGAGAGAGGAAAGGTCACTTTTAGGGCTGGGAGGATAGGAGAGAGGAAAGGTCACTTTTAGGGCTGGGAGGATAGGAGAGAGGAAAGGTCACTTTTAGGGCTGGGAGGATAGGAGAGAGGAAAAGTCACTTTTAGGGCTGGGAGGATAGGAGAGAGGAAAGGTCACTTTTAGGGCTGGGAGGATAGAGAGGAAAGGTCACTTTTAGGGCTCTGAGGATAGGAGAGAGGAAAGGTCACTTTTAGGGCTGGGAGGATAGAGAGGAAAGGTCACTTTTAGGGCTGGGAGGATAGGAGAGAGGAAAGGTCACTTTTAGGGATGGGAGGAAAGGAGAGAGGAAAGGTCACTTTTAGGGCTGGGAGGATAGGAGAGGAAAGGTCATTTTTAGGGCTGGGAGGATAGGAGAGAGGAAAGGTCACTTTTAGGGATGGGAGGATAGGAGAGAGGAAAGGTCACTTTTAGTGCTGGGAGGAAAGGAGAGAGGAAAGGTCACCTTTAGGGCTTAGAGGAAAGGAGAGAGGAAAGGTCACCTTTAGGGCTGGGAGGATAGGAGAGACGAAAGGTTACTTTTAGGGCTGGGAGGATAGGAGAGAGGAAAGGTCACTTTTAGGGCTGGGAGGAAAGAGAGGAAAGGTCACCTTTAGGGCTGGGAGGATAGGAGAGGAAAGGTCACCTTCAGGGCTGGGAGGATAGGAGAGAAGAAAGGTCACTTTTAGGACTGGGAGGAGAGGAGAGAAGAAAGGTCACTTTTAGGGCTGGGAGGATAGAGAGGAAAGGTCACTTTTAGGGCTGGGAGGATAGGAGAGAAGAAAGGTCACTTTTAGGGCTGGGATGATAGGAGAGAAGAAAGGTCACCTTTAGGGCTAGGAGGATAGGAGAGAAGAAAGGTCACTTTTAGGGCTGGGAGGATAGGAGAGAAGAAAGGTCACTTTTAGGGCTGGGAGGATAGGAGAGAAGAAAGGTCACTTTTAGGGCTGGGAGGATAGGAGAGAGGAAAGGTCACTTTTAGGGCTGGGAGGATAGGAGAGAGGAAAGGTCACTTTTAGGGCTGGGAGGAAAGGAGAGAGGAAAGGTTACCTTTAGGGCTGGGAGGATAGGAGAGAAGAAAGGTCTCTTTTAGGGCTGGGAGGATAGGAGAGAGGAAAGGTCACTTTTAGGGCTGGGAGGAAAGGAGAGAGGAAAGGTCACCTTTAGGGCTGGGAGGAAAGGAGAGAGGAAAGGTCACCTTTAGGGCTGGGAGGAAAGGAGAGAGGAAAGGTCACCTTTAGGGGTGGGAGGATAGGAGAGAAGAAAGGTCACTTTTAGGGCTGGGAGGATAGGAGAGAGGAAAGGTCACTTTTAGGGCTGGGAGGATAGAGGGGGAAGGTCACCTTTTGGGCTGGGAGGATAGAGAAGAAAGGTCACCTTTTGGGCTGGGAGGATAGAGAAGAAAGGTCACTTTTAGGGCTGGGAGGATAGGAGAGATGAAAGGTCACTTTTAGGGCTGGGAGGATAGGAGAGAGGAAAGGTCACTTTTAGGGCTGGGAGGAGAGGAGAGAGGAAAGGTCACCTTTTGGGCTGGGAGGAGAGGAGAGAAAAAAGGTCACTTTTAGGGCTGGGAGGAAAGGAGAGAGGAAAGGTCACATTTAGGGCTGGGAGGATAGGAGAGAAGAAAGGTCACTTTTAGGGCTGGGAGGATAGGAGAGAGGAACGGTCACTTTTAGGGCTGGGAGGATAGGAGAGAGGAAAGGTCACTTTTAGGGCTGGGAGGATAGAGGGGAAAGGTCACTTTTTGGGCTGGGAGGATAGGAGAGAAGAAAGGTCACTTTTAGGGCTGGGAGGATAGGAGAGAGGAAAGGTCACTTTTAGGGCTGGGAGGATAGAGAGGAAAGGTCACTTTTAGGGCTGGGAGGATAGGAGAGAGGAAAGGTCACTTTTAGGGCTGGGAGGATAGAGAGGAAAGGTCACTTTTAGGGCTGGGAGGATAGAGGGGAAAGGTCACCTTTTGCGCTGGGAGGATAGGAGAGAAGAAAGGTCACTTTTAGGGCTGGGAGGATAGGAGAGAAGAAAGGTCACTTTTAGGGCTGGGAGGATAGGAAAGAAGAAAGGTCACTTTTATGGCTGGGAGCATAGAGAGGAAAGGTCACTTTTAGAGCTGGGAGGATAGAGAGGAAAGGTCACTTTTAGGGCTGGGAGGATAGAGAGGAAATGTCACTTTTAGGGCTGGAAGGATAGAGGGGAAAGGTCACCTTTTGGGCTGGGAGGATAGGAGAGAAGAAAGGTAACTTTTAAGGCTGGGAGGAAAGGAGAGAGGAAAGGTCACCTTTAGGGCTGGGAGGATAGGAGAGAAGAAAGGTCACTTTTAGGGCTGGGAGGATAGGAAAGAAAGGTCACTTTTAGGGCTGGGAGGATAGGAGAGAAGAAAGGTCACTTTTAGGGCTGGGAGGATAGAGAAGAAAGGTCATTTTAGGGCTGGGAGGATAGAGAGGAAAGGTCATTTTAGGGCTGGGAGGATAGGAGAGAGGAAAGGTCACTTTTAGGGCTGGGAGGATAGGAGAGAGGAAAGGTCACTTTTAGGGCTGGGAGGATAGGAGAGAGGAAAGGTCACTTTTAGGGCTGGGAGGATAGAGAGGAAAGGTCACTTTTAGGGCTGGGAGGATAGGAGAGAGGAAAGGTCACTTTTAGGGCTGGGAGGATAGGAGAGAGGAAAGGTCACTTTTAGGGCTGGGAGGATAGGAGAGAGGAAAGGTCACTTTTAGGGCTGGGAGGATAGGAGAGAGGAAAGGTCACTTTTAGGGCTGGGAGGATAGGAGAGAGGAAAGGTCACTTTTAGGGCTGGGAGGATAGGAGAGAGGAAAAGTCACTTTTAGGGCTGGGAGGATAGGAGAGAGGAAAGGTCACTTTTAGGGCTGGGAGGATAGAGAGGAAAGGTCACTTTTAGGGCTCTGAGGATAGGAGAGAGGAAAGGTCACTTTTAGGGCTGGGAGGATAGAGAGGAAAGGTCACTTTTAGGGCTGGGAGGATAGGAGAGAGGAAAGGTCACTTTTAGGGATGGGAGGAAAGGAGAGAGGAAAGGTCACTTTTAGGGCTGGGAGGATAGGAGAGGAAAGGTCATTTTTAGGGCTGGGAGGATAGGAGAGAGGAAAGGTCACTTTTAGGGATGGGAGGATAGGAGAGAGGAAAGGTCACTTTTAGTGCTGGGAGGAAAGGAGAGAGGAAAGGTCACCTTTAGGGCTTAGAGGAAAGGAGAGAGGAAAGGTCACCTTTAGGGCTGGGAGGATAGGAGAGACGAAAGGTTACTTTTAGGGCTGGGAGGATAGGAGAGAGGAAAGGTCACTTTTAGGGCTGGGAGGAAAGAGAGGAAAGGTCACCTTTAGGGCTGGGAGGATAGGAGAGGAAAGGTCACCTTCAGGGCTGGGAGGATAGGAGAGAAGAAAGGTCACTTTTAGGACTGGGAGGAGAGGAGAGAAGAAAGGTCACTTTTAGGGCTGGGAGGATAGAGAGGAAAGGTCACTTTTAGGGCTGGGAGGATAGGAGAGAAGAAAGGTCACTTTTAGGGCTGGGATGATAGGAGAGAAGAAAGGTCACCTTTAGGGCTAGGAGGATAGGAGAGAAGAAAGGTCACTTTTAGGGCTGGGAGGATAGGAGAGAAGAAAGGTCACTTTTAGGGCTGGGAGGATAGGAGAGAAGAAAGGTCACTTTTAGGGCTGGGAGGATAGGAGAGAGGAAAGGTCACTTTTAGGGCTGGGAGGATAGGAGAGAGGAAAGGTCACTTTTAGGGCTGGGAGGAAAGGAGAGAGGAAAGGTTACCTTTAGGGCTGGGAGGATAGGAGAGAAGAAAGGTCTCTTTTAGGGCTGGGAGGATAGGAGAGAGGAAAGGTCACTTTTAGGGCTGGGAGGAAAGGAGAGAGGAAAGGTCACCTTTAGGGCTGGGAGGAAAGGAGAGAGGAAAGGTCACCTTTAGGGCTGGGAGGAAAGGAGAGAGGAAAGGTCACCTTTAGGGGTGGGAGGATAGGAGAGAAGAAAGGTCACTTTTAGGGCTGGGAGGATAGGAGAGAGGAAAGGTCACTTTTAGGGCTGGGAGGATAGAGGGGGAAGGTCACCTTTTGGGCTGGGAGGATAGAGAAGAAAGGTCACCTTTTGGGCTGGGAGGATAGAGAAGAAAGGTCACTTTTAGGGCTGGGAGGATAGGAGAGATGAAAGGTCACTTTTAGGGCTGGGAGGATAGGAGAGAGGAAAGGTCACTTTTAGGGCTGGGAGGAGAGGAGAGAGGAAAGGTCACCTTTTGGGCTGGGAGGAGAGGAGAGAAAAAAGGTCACTTTTAGGGCTGGGAGGAAAGGAGAGAGGAAAGGTCACATTTAGGGCTGGGAGGATAGGAGAGAAGAAAGGTCACTTTTAGGGCTGGGAGGATAGGAGAGAGGAACGGTCACTTTTAGGGCTGGGAGGATAGGAGAGAGGAAAGGTCACTTTTAGGGCTGGGAGGATAGAGGGGAAAGGTCACTTTTTGGGCTGGGAGGATAGGAGAGAAGAAAGGTCACTTTTAGGGCTGGGAGGATAGGAGAGAGGAAAGGTCACTTTTAGGGCTGGGAGGATAGAGAGGAAAGGTCACTTTTAGGGCTGGGAGGATAGGAGAGAGGAAAGGTCACTTTTAGGGCTGGGAGGATAGAGAGGAAAGGTCACTTTTAGGGCTGGGAGGATAGAGGGGAAAGGTCACCTTTTGCGCTGGGAGGATAGGAGAGAAGAAAGGTCACTTTTAGGGCTGGGAGGATAGGAGAGAAGAAAGGTCACTTTTAGGGCTGGGAGGATAGGAAAGAAGAAAGGTCACTTTTATGGCTGGGAGCATAGAGAGGAAAGGTCACTTTTAGAGCTGGGAGGATAGAGAGGAAAGGTCACTTTTAGGGCTGGGAGGATAGAGAGGAAATGTCACTTTTAGGGCTGGAAGGATAGAGGGGAAAGGTCACCTTTTGGGCTGGGAGGATAGGAGAGAAGAAAGGTAACTTTTAGGGCTGGGAGGATAGGAGAGAAAAAAAAAAGGTCACTTTTAGGGCTGGGAGGATAGGAGAGAAGAAAGGTCACTTTTAGGGCTGGGAGGATAGGAGAGAAGAAAGGTCACTTTTAGGGCTGGGAGGATAGAGAAGAAAGGTCACTTTTAGGGCTGGGAGGATAGGAGAGAGGAAAGGTCACTTTTAGGGCTGAGAGGATAGAGGGGAAAGGTCACCTTTTGGGCTGGGAGGATAGAGGGGAAAAGTCACCTTTTGGGCTGGGAGGATAGGAGAGAAGAAAGGTCACTTTTAGGGCTGGGAGGATAAGAGAAGAAAGGTCACTTTTAGGGCTGGGAGGATAGGAGAGAAGAAAGGTCACTTTTAGGGCTGTGAGGATAGAGAAAAAAGGTCACTTTTAGGGCTGGGAGGATAGAGAAAAAATGTCACTTTTACGGCTGGGAGGATAGGAGAGAGGAAAGGTCACTTTTACGGCTGGGAGGATAGGAGAGAGGAAAGGTCACTTTTAGGGCTGGGAGGATAGGAGAGAGGAAAGGTCACTTTTAGGGCTGGGAGGATAGGAGAGAGGAAAGGTCACTTTTAGGGCTGGGAGGATAGGAGAGAGGAAAGGTCACTTTTAGGGCTCTGAGGATAGGAGAGAGGAAAGGTCACTTTTAGGGCTCTGAGGATAGGAGAGAGGAAAGGTCACTTTTAGGGCTGGGAGGATAGGAGAGAGGAAAGGTCACTTTTAGGGCTGGGAGGATAGGAGAGAGGAAAGGTCACTTTTAGGGCTGGGAGGAAAGGAGAGAGGAAAGGTCACTTTTAGGGCTGGGAGGATAGGAGAGGAAAGGTCATTTTTAGGGCTGGGAGGATAGGAGAGAGGAAAGGTCACTTTTAGGGATGGGAGGATAGGAGAGAGGAAAGGTCACTTTTAGTGCTGGGAGGAAAGGAGAGAGGAAAGGTCACTTTTAGTGCTGGGAGGAAAGGAGAGAGGAAAGGTCACCTTTAGGGCTTAGAGGAAAGGAGAGAGGAAAGGTCACCTTTAGGGCTGGGAGGATAGGAGAGACGAAAGGTTACTTTTAGGGCTGGGAGGATAGGAGAGAGGAAAGGTCACTTTTAGGGCTGGGAGGATAGGAGAGGAAAGGTCACCTTTAGGGCTGGGAGGATAGGAGAGGAAAGGTCACCTCCAGGGCTGGGAGGATAGGAGAGAAGAAAGGTCACTTTTAGGGCTGGGAGGAGAGGAGAGAAGAAAGGTCACTTTTAGGGCTGGGAGGATAGAGAGGAAAGGTCACTTTTAGGGCTGGGAGGATAGGAGAGAGGAAAGGTCACTTTTAGGGCTAGGAGGATAGGAGAGAAGAAAGGTCACTTTTAGGGCTGGGAGGATAGGAGAGAAGAAAGGTCACTTTTAGGGCTGGGAGGATAGGAGAGAAGAAAGGTCACTTTTAGGGCTGGGAGGATAGGAGAGAAGAAAGGTCACTTTTAGGGCTGGGAGGATAGGAGAGAGGAAAGGTCACTTTTAGGGCTGGGAGGATAGGAGAGAGGAAAGGTCACTTTTAGGGCTGGGAGGAAAGGAGAGAGGAAAGGTTACCTTTAGGGCTGGGAGGATAGGAGAGAAGAAAGGTCTCTTTTAGGGCTGGGAGGATAGAGAGGAAAGGTCACTTTTAGGGCTGGGAGGAAAGGAGAGAGGAAAGGTCACCTTTAGGGCTGGGAGGAAAGGAGAGAGGAAAGGTCACCTTTAGGGCTGGGAGGAAAGGAGAGAGGAAAGGTCACCTTTAGGGCTGGGAGGAAAGGAGAGAGGAAAGGTCACCTTTAGGGCTGGGAGGATAGGAGAGAAGAAAGGTCACTTTTAGGGCTGGGAGGATAGGAGAGAGGAAAGGTCACTTTTAGGGCTGGGAGGATAGAGGGGGAAGGTCACCTTTTGGGCTGGGAGGATAGAGAAGAAAGGTCACTTTTAGGGCTGGGAGGATAGGAGAGAGGAAAGGTCACTTTTAGGGCTGGGAGGATAGGAGAGAGGAAAGGTCACTTTTAGGGCTGGGAGGATAGGAGAGAGGAAAGGTCACCTTTTGGGCTGGGAGGAGAGGAGAGAAGAAAGGTCACTTTTAGGGCTGGGAGGAAAGGAGAGAGGAAAGGTCACATTTAGGGCTGGGAGGATAGGAGAGAAGAAAGGTCACATTTAGGGCTGGGAGGATAGGAGAGAGGAACGGTCACTTTTAGGGCTGGGAGGATAGGAGGGAGGAAAGGTCACTTTTAGGGCTGGGAGGATAGAGGGGAAAGGTCACTTTTTGGGCTGGGAGGATAGGAGAGAAGAAAGGTCACTTTTAGGGCTGGGAGGATAGGAGAGAGGAAAGGTCACTTTTAGGGCTGGGAGGATAGGTGAGAGGAAAGGTCACTTTTAGGGCTGGGAGGATAGGAGAGAGGAAAGGTCACTTTTAGGGCTGGGAGGATAGAGGGGAAAGGTCACCTTTTGGGCTGGGAGGAGAGGAGATAGTAAAGGCCCCTTTTAGTTCCTTTGTTTGCTACTCCCCAAAATTGAGGGTTATTGCCTTGGTAAATAAAATAAAAGTTTAAATCTACCACACTGTACTAGCTTCCTGGCTAGTACAGCAGTAACTTATTTGCCTAGCATTCGCATGGCAGCAGATCGATCTCACCCGGGACCGCGAGTTTTTTGTTAACTGGGGAGGCCACTGCAGTGGTAGGGCACCGCAGTGTGGGGTTGGGTTTTCTCGGCTGACGTTCTGGTGAGCACCTCTTGTGATGGATCAGGAACCAGACACCTTTAATTTTTAACCTTTTTAAATGATTGGTTAAAAGGGTTGCCTATTTTTCAAATTTATAGCAAGCTTGACAAAATTAATAATTCAAAATGTTGTAAATCTAATATAGCCTTAAGTATTTTGTTTAGTATTCTTAACTTAGAAAAGTCTTACTGGAAGAAAGTCTCTGATAGCATTCAGGTGTTTTTAATCCTGGCCAAAGAACTTGAAAGCTGCTTATTCAGTGTCTCTCTCTCTCTCTCTCTCTCTCTCTCTCTCTCTCTCTCTCTCTCTCTCTCTCTCTCTCTCTCTCTCTCTCGTACTACTACTACTACTAGTAGTAGTAGTAGTAGTAGTAGTAGTAGTAGTAGTAGTAGTAGTAGTAGTAGTAGTAGTAGTAGTAGTAGTAGTAGTTCCTATATATCTGAAAGTTTCCTGAAACAGGTTCCTGAAACTGTGTTTGTTAACATTTGTAATTTCTGAAAGTTTCGTCAAACAGAAAATCCAGTTATTCTTTTGACGTTTGTGGTGAAGTCAACTTAGCATTTTAGACCGTGATAGTCAAGTTTGTAGTCTTAAGTTTAGGCAACTTAGATAAGTTTGATTGGAGTCACCCCGGTGATTTAAGATTATTTAGCTAATTTCCAATGCAAAAAAAGATAGAAAATATAAATTTTGCTTGATATATTTATATCAGTTGTTGGGTTTTCATTTAGAAATTATCCAAATTTGGATGAATACACTGAATGCATAGTTTGTTTCCATAGTGTAGTATACTCTGTTTAAAGATATAAATTGGTTTATAAATTAGTGTAGTACTTTTTAGAGAATATCTAAATTGGTTTATAAATTTAATTTTTGCATGGTTTAAGGACTTGAATTTATAGATTTAATTTTGTAGTACTGTTTGGAGTATCTAAGTTGGTTAATATTTGTACTCGTTTTAAGTGTCTAAGTTGGTTAATATTTGTACTTGTGTTAAGAGTATCTAAGTTGGTTAATATTTGTACTCGTTTTACGAGTATCTAAGTTGGTTAATATTTGGACTCTTAAAAGAGTATCTAAGTTGGTTAATATTTGTACTCTTTTTAAGAGTAAGTTGGTTAATATTTTCTTGTGTAGTACTGTTTAAGAGTATCTAAATTGGTTTATGAATTTAATTTTGTAGCACCCTCTGAAATATCTAAATTGGCTTATATTGGTGTAGTATTCTTTCTAAAATGTCACTGTCCCTTGCCTCTGCCTTTCATGAGTAACCTTTAAACCGAAAACATATGGTCAGTCTCTAAGGCATTGTCGTGCTTGCTAGGGCAATGTCACTGTCCCTTGCCTCAGCCTTTCATGAGTAACCTTTAAACCGAAAACATATGGTCAGTCTCTAAGGCATTGTCGTGCTTGCTAGGGCAATGTCACTGTCCCTTGCCTCTGCCTTTCATGAGTAACCTTTAAACCGAAAACATATGGTCAGTCTCTAAGGCATTGTCGTGCTTGCTAGGGCAATGTCACTGTCCCTTGCCTCTGCCTTTCATGAGTAACCTTTAAACCGAAAACATATGGTCAGTCTCTAAGGCATTGTCGTGCTTGCTAGGGCAATGTCACTGTCCCTTGCCTCAGCCTTTCATGAGTAACCTTTAAACCGAAAACATATGGTCAGTCTCTAAGGCATTGTCGTGCTTGCTAGGGCAATGTCACTGTCCCTTGCCTCTGCCTTTCATGAGTAACCTTTAAACCGAAAACATATGGTCAGTCTCTAAGGCATTGTCGTGCTTGCTAGGGCAATGTCACTGTCCCTTGCCTCTGCCTTTCATGAGTAACCTTTAAACCGAAAACATATGGTCAGTCTCTAAGGCATTGTCGTGCTTGCTAGGGCAATGTCACTGTCCCTTGCCTCAGCGTTTCATGAGCGCCCTTTAAACCTGTAAATGAAGAATACCCTCTGCTTTCCACTGCTAAATGTCCAAGATCCGTGAGACTAATAGTTTTATAAAGCTTTATGAAGTTTTATAAAGCTTCATTGACATTGCTTTATAAAGAGTATCATGCTTGCTTTAAGAACTTCTTCAAGCTAGATTTAAATCAACATATTTTGGACTTGATTTTGAGGTAATCTTTTTTTTTTTTTTTTTAAGGTTAATATTTAAGGTTTGATTTGAGTATAATTAAAAAATAATGATTTTTTGAGGTAATCTTATTTTTTTTCCATTCAACTGTAGGTCATTATTTAAGGTTTGATTAGAGTATGATTAAAAATATTAATGATTTTTATTTTCTTTTACAGTATTCTTCGATGGCAAATTGCCCGTATGTGCGAAGCAGATAGTTTCATCTCAAGCAACATTAAGTTTCTACAATCAACAAGGCTGCGAAAATTACTGACAATTTTACTGAATTCTTGAACATTTAAGATGCCATTTTTGTTTTTCATTTCCATAAAATTCAAGTTTATATAAAAAAAAAAAAAGATAGTAACTGATAAAGATTAGACCTCAAAATGGTTTTATGTGCTGATGTAGAAAAGGCTGATTTTCTTTTTCGTTTTCATTTGCATAAAATTCAAGTTTATATAAAGATAGTAACTGATAAAGGCTTACACCTCTAAATGGTTTGTGTGCAGATGTAGAAAAGGTTGGTTTTATTTTGCATTTCCATAAAATTCAAGTTTATATAAAGATAGTAATTGATAAAGACTTGAACCTCTAAATGGTTTGTGTGCAGATGTAGAAAAAAAATTTTCTTTTTCATTTCTATGAAATTAATTTAAGAATTTGAGGAACTGATAAGACTTTTATCCTCGTTGTGTATAAATGTAGAAAATGCTATAATGGTTTTTTTTTTCATTTACGTAAAATTAGTTTATATAAAAAGATTCAGTAACTGATGAAGACTTCAACCTCTGAATGGTTTCTCAATGTGTGCAGATATAGAAAAGGTTATAATGATACAAATGTAGGAAATGTTAAAAGGATAAGTATCCACGAATATCTATTAACTTTAATCTTGATACCAGTTATATAAAGTCTGTGAAATGCGAGACACCTCTATTGTCAATGTTTTTTTTTTTTTAGACTGCAGTGACTTACTCTCGACGAAACGTAGTCTGCTAAATGTTTTACCAAAATCTGATTTTGAAGTTTTCGAACATATTTTTCAAAATTTCTTTAATATAGTTTTGCCTCTATAGAAGTAATATTTTCCGTGTGATATGGATATTAAGTTTAACTTTATGAAACTGTATTAGTTATTCAGTAGAGAAATGTACTTTATGTTAAAAAATCGACGTTCCAACATTTTTTCACATTTTCATGTTTTTGCCTCTATAGAAGTAATATTTTCCGTGTTATATGGATATAAAGTTTAACTTAATAAAACTCTACTAGTTATTCAATAGAGAAATGTATTTAACTTAAAATTTAAATAAGAATCTAAACTTAAACTATTAGCTATTCAGTAGAGAAATTTACTTAAAATTTAAATAAAAATCTACATAATATGTTATACAATTTCAAGGACATACAAATTATGTAATTTCAAAAGACAGCTGTGACCCTAATATTATTTCGACTAATTAGTAAACTTGTTAAATTTTTCTTTGCGAGGAAGAATTGCAATCAGTGTACACTATTTTCCCGGATTGATCAATCTCTGTAATGGTACCATCCATTATAAATGTTCTAGTTCAGAACTCTCTCTATCTTTCACTATCTATCTATCTTTCACTATCTATCTATATCTTCCTATCTATCTATCTATCTATCTATCTATCTGATCTTAATATACCACGAAGTTAAGTTTTTGTAAACTTTCCTCTTGATACTTTATTTTCGCTGCAATTATTGTACTTTTTTTTTTTTTTTTTTTTTTTTTTTTTTTTGCAACTGTACCACCTGTTTTAAATGTGTTCTAGTTCAGAACTAAGTAAGTTTTTATAGATCTTTATTATACGGATTTTAACAGTATAATTTTGCTGATAATACGAAATGTACCACGAAACTTAGCTTTTATAAACATTACTTTATCTATTGTCAACTTTCAGACGTACAGTATAATTCTTGGTATATCACCACTTTCAGACGTACAGTATAATTATAATGCTTGGTATATCGCAACTTTCAGACGTACAGTATAATGCTTGGTATATCGCAGCTTTCAGACGTACAGTATAATGCTTGGTATATCGCAGCTTTCAGACGTACAGTATAATGCTTGGTATATCGCAGCTTTCAGACGTACAGTATAATTCTTGTTATATCGCAACTTTCAGACGTACAGTATAATTCTTGGTATATCACAAGTCTTGTTCACTTTAATAAAAGTATAGCAATGAAGTTATCGGCTATTTTATAATATTCAAATTTCCTTTGTTCATGCAGCTGTTTTTTTCTGATTTTGTTGCATATTGAGAATTGCATATTCGCAGTGACTTTATAAACTGGTACATTAGATTACTGGCCAAGTTTGCAATTTTTTTTTACTTAAGCTGTGCTATGTCAACTTTGCCATAGGTGAAACTGCTCATGATCTTGTAATGTTGAATGTAATGTTTACACAAACATCTAAACATGTAAATAGACAAAACACACACGCTATGATAATGGGAACATTAGAAAAAGTAGATGTAAGGGTTAGTGCAAAGTTAAGGGAAACTGAGACTACAGTATTAGTTGCGTGAATGTAGTAAAATATGAGTTTTAACTTTGTAAACAAATGGGAAGTGAAGTTTCAATGAAAGTAGCCATTTGATAAATTTTTGAATAAAGAATCTTAAAAGGAGAAGGTAATTGAATGAGCTGAGTCAGTGGAAAGTGTGTGCTAGTGGAAAGAGTGTGCTGGTGGAAAGAGTGTGCTGGTGGAAAGAGTGTGCTGGTGGAAAGAGTGTGCTGGTGGAAAGTGGGTGCTGGTGGAAAGTGGGTGCTGGTGGAAAGTGGGTGCTGGTGGAAAGTGGGTGGTAGTGGAAAGAGGGTGGATAGGCAAGAGGGGAGAGTACCTGTGAGTTAGTAGATGTGAGATTATAGAAGTGGTACCTAAGATGGGCGAGACTGAACAGCGCCTAAGTACTTAGTAAATGGGGGAGTGGAAGAGTGGGTAAGTGCTAGGAGTAGATAGGCAAGGGGGAAAGAGTACTTGAGTGCTAGTAGTAGATGGGTAAGGGAGAAGTGCCCAAGAGCTAGTAGATAGCGAGGGGGAAGTGTGTTTTAAGTGCTAGCAGGAGATGAGGGTGGGGGAGGGGAAGTGCTTAAGTGCTAGTAAATAGAGGGGGGAATGCTTAAGTGCTAGTAAATAGAGGGGGGGAATGCTTAAGTGCTAGTAGATAAGGGAGGGGAGGAGAGTACTACAGAGTAAATAGAAGAGCACAGAGATAGTGCAAACTTGTTTATTACTAGTAGATGGGAGAATGGGGTACATTGGTCTTAGATTTTGATAAAAGACTGAATAAAAGGTACAAAATTGCTTTGGGGTAGACGGGAAAGCTCAGGGGTCATAAGGAGCTGGTAGACTACATTTGACTTTGGTACCTGACGGGTCACTTCCAAGGAAAGGGAACTCGAAGTAATACAACACTCAGTAGGTTACTGTTGTCAGCACAATCACGCTGTAGTTATTAACAACATACAGGCAGGACAAGCATACATATACAGGCAGCCTATACATACAGGCAGCCTATACATACAGGCAGCACATACATACATATATACAGGCAGCCCATATATACAGACAGCACATACATACGTACACACAGCACATGAACAAAATATCACCACTTAAATTTTTGTAAATTAACGTCAAAATTATTAGTACTTTATAATTAATATCTATGCAAATATTGTTGATTTCAACTTATTTATAGATGTTGACCTTGTGTATTGCAAATGTGTACATATATAAGAATCTTATTTTCTAAATAAAACTATTTTGTGATTTTTTCACCTCCACATTGCTAGTAATAAGAAATCTGTGTGTTTTTTGGTTTGCCTCAATCTATTTAAAATGATTAAATTCTGTAATGAAGTTAAAATGTTTTCATTATGATTTTAAATAAGAGTAAGTTATAAATAAAGGCAGAAAATTTATATAAAAATTATCAAACTAATGTAAAATGTGTATAAATATTTTATAAAACTGTAGTATACTTAATATATACTGCCGATATATAGGATAATTGTAGGCTGACAATGTGACTTTTGACACTTGCTGGAACGCCAAGGCATTCAAACTTTGACTGACTCAACCAATTTCTGATCTTGACGATATTTTTTTTCTATTCTCATCTTTTCGCTTCTCTTCTTTATCTTTCTCTTTATCTTTCTCTTTATCTTTCTCTACTTCCTTTCTCTTCTTCCTTTCTCTCTTCCTCCTTTCTCTCTCCTTCCTTCCTCTTCTTCTTTTCTCTTCCTCTCTCTCTCCTTCCTTTCATCTTTCTCTCGTATGACTTTCTCTTCCTATTCCTTTCTTTCATCTTCCTTTCTCTTCTTTCTCTCTTCTTCCTTTCTCTTCTTCTTTTCTCTCTCCTTTTCTCTTCTTTTCTCTCTCCTTTTCTCTTCTTTTCTCTCTCCTTTTCTCTCTCCCTTTCTCTTTTTTTCTCTCTCCCTTTCTCTTCTTTTCTCTCTCCCTTTCTCTTCTTTTCTCTCTCCCTTTCTCTTTTTTTCTCTCTCCCTTTCTCTTTTTTTCTCTCCCCCTTTCTCTTTTTTTCTCTCTCCCTTTCTCTTTTTCCTTTCTCTCCTTCCTTTCTCCTAACTTTCTCTAGTCTAACTTTCTCTCGTCTTTCTCTTCCCATTCCTTTCTGTCATCTTCCGTTCTACCTATACCCTATAGTGCAACTATTGCCCCCCCCCCTACCCCATCCCACTGTTACTGGGTACTGAATATCATCTACGACCACATCTGGCTATATAAGATTCATAAAGGTAATAGAAGTTTCTATAAAGAAACCATTAATTTTATCTTTGTTTGCACAAGTTATCAATTGCTTTAACTGTTCAATACCATGACACATCTCGATGTTCCAGTCAATTAAGGTTACTTTTTACTTCAACACATTTTAATTTTCCAAGTTAGTTTACTTTTCAATTCCTAAACACATTGTTCCAGTTAAATTTTCAATGCCGAAACCTTTACTTTTCAATTCCTAAACACATTGTTCCAGTTAAATTTTCAATGCCGAAACCTTTACTTTTCAATTCCTAAACACATTGTTCCAGTTAAATTTTCAATGCCGAAACCTTTACTTTTCAATTCCTAAACACATTGTTCCAGTTAAATTTTCAATGCCGAAACCTTTACTTTTCAATTCCTTAACACATTGTTCCAGTTAAATTTTCAATGCCGAAACCTTTACTTTTCAATTCCTAAACACATTGTTCCAGTTTACTTTAAAATCCTAAATACATTGTTCCAGTTTACTTTAAAATCCTAAATACATTGTTCCAGTTTACTTTGAAATTCCTAAACACATTGTTCCAGTTTACTTTGAAATTCCTAAACACATTGTTCCAGTTTACTTTGAAATTCCTAAATACATTGTTCCAGTTTACTTTGAAATTCCTAAACACATTGTTCCAGTTTACTTTAAAATTCCTAACCACATTGTTCCAGTTTACTTTGAAATTCCTAAATACATTGTTCCAGTTAACTTTGAAATTCCTAAATACATTGTTCCAGTTAACTTTAATTCCTAAACACATTGTTCCAGTTTACTTTAAAATTCCTAAACACATTGTTCCAGTTTACTTTGAAATTCCTAAACACATTTTTCCAGTTTACTTTAAAATTCCTAAACACATTGTTCCAGTTTACTTTGAAATTCCTAAACACATTGTTCCAGTTTACTTTGAAATTCCTAAACACATTTTTCCACCTTACTTTGAAATTCCTAAACACATTTTTCCACCTTACTTTGAAATTCCTAAACACATTTTTCCAGTTTACTTTGAAATTCCTAAACACATTGTTCCAGTTTACTTTGAAATTACTAAACACACTGTTCCAGTTTACTTTAAAATTCTTAAACACATTGTTCCAGTTTACTTTGAAATTCCCAAACACATTGTTCCAGTTTACTATAAAATTCCATAAACACATTGTTCCAGTTTACTTTAAAATTCCTAAACACATTGTTCCAGTTTACTTTGAAATTCCTTAACACATTGTTCCAGTTTACTTTAAAATTCCTAAACACATTGTTCCAGTTTACTTTGAAATTCCTAAACACATTGTTCCAGTTTACTTTAAAATTCCTGAACACATTGTTCCAGTTTACTTTAAAATTCCTGAACACATTGTTCCAGTTTACTTTAAAATTCCTAAACACATTTTTCCAGTTTACTTTAGAATTCCTAAACACATTTTTCCAGTTTACTTTAAATTTCCTAAACACATTGTTCCAGTTTACTTTGAAATTACTAAACACATTTTTCTACCTTACTTTGAAATTCCTAAACACGTTTTTCCAGTTTACCATAAAATTCCTAAACACATTTTTCCAGTTTACTTTTAAAATTCCTTTATACATTGTTCCAGATTACTTTAAAATTCCTTAACACATTGTTCTAGTTTACTTTGAAATTCCTAAATACATTTTTCCAGTTTACTTTAAAATTCCTAAACACATTGTTCAGTTTACTTTAAAATTCCTAAACACATTGTTCAGTTTACTTTAAAATTCCTAAACACATTGTTCAGTTTACTTTAAAATTCCTAAACACATTGTTCAGTTTACTTTAAAATTCCTAAACACATTTTTCCAGTTTACTTTAAAATTCCTAAACACATTTTTCCAGTTTACTTTAAAATTCCTAAACAAATTTTTCCAGTTTACTTTGAAATTCCTAAACACATTTTTCCAGTTTACTTTAGAATTCCTAAACACATTTTTCCAGTTTACTTTGAAATTCCTTAACACATTGTTCCAGTTTACTTTGAAATTCCTTAACACATTGTTCCAGTTTACTTTGAAATTCCTTAACACATTGTTCCAGTTTACTTTGAAATTCCTAAACACATTGTTCCAGTTTACTTTGAAATTCCTAAACACATTTTTCCAGTTTACTTTGAAATTACTAAACACATTGTTCCAGTAAACTTCTTAATTCCCTAAACACATTGTTCCAGTTTACTTTTCAATTCCTAAACACATTGTTCCAGTTTACTTTAAAATTCCTAAACACATTGTTCCAGTTTACTTTAAAATTCCTAAACACATTGTTCCAGTTTACTTTGAAATTCCTAAACACATTTTTCCAGTTTACTTTAAAATTCCTAAACACATTGTTCCAGTTTACTTTGAAATTACTAAACACATTGTTCCAGTTTACTTTGAAATTCCTAAACACATTGTTCCAGTTTACTTTGGAATTCCTAAACACGTTGTTCCAGTTTACTTTAAAATTCTTAAACACATTGTTCCAGTTTACTTTGAAATTCCCAAACACATTGTTCCAGTTTACTATAAAATTCCAAACACATTGTTCCAGTTTACTTTAAAAATTATTCCAGTTTACTTTAAAATTCCTAAACACTTTGTTCCAGTTTACTTTGAAATTACTAAACACATTGTTCCAGTTTATTTTGAAATTCCTTAATACATTGTTCCTGTTTACTTTGAAATTCCTAAACACATTGTTCCAGTTTACTTTGAAATTCCTAAACACATTGTTCCAGTTTACTTTGAAATTCCTAAACACATTTTTCCAGTTTACTTTGAAATTCCTAAACACATTTTTCCACCTGACTTTGAAATTCTTAAACACGTTTTTCCAGTTTACTATAAAATTCCTAAACACATTTTTCCACTTTACTATAAAATTCCTAAACACATTTTTCCAGTTTACTATAAAATTCCTAAACACATTTTTCCAGTTTACTTTAAAATTCCTAAACACACTTTTCCAGTTTACTTTAAAATTGCTAAACACATTGTTCCAGTTTACTTTGAAATTCCTAAACACATTTTTCTAGTTTACTTTGAAATTCCTAAACACATTGTTCCAGTTTACTTTGAAATTCCTAAACACATTGTTCCAGTTTACTTTGAAATTCCCAAACACATTGTTCCAGTTTACTTTGAAATTCCTAAACACATTGTTCCAGTTTACTTTGAAATTCCTAAACACATTGTTCCAGTTTACTTTGAAATTCCTGAACACATTGTTCCAGTTAACTTTTTGAATCATAAACACGCTGTTCCAGTTTACTTTTCAATTCCTAAACACATTTTTTCCAGTTTACTTTTCAATTCCTAAACACATTTTTTTCCAGTTTACTTTTCAATTCCTAAACACACTTTTTCCAGTTTACTTTTCAATTCCTAAACACACTTTTTTCCAGTTTACTTTTCAATTCCTAAACACACTTTTTCCAGTTTACTTTTCAATTCCTAAACACACTTTTTCCAGTTTACTTTTCAATTCCTAAACACACTTTTTCCAGTTTACTTTTCAATTCCTAAACACACTTTTTCCAGTTTACTTTTCAATTCCTAAACACACTTTTTCCAGTTTACTTTTCAATTCCTAAACACATTTTTTCCAGTTTACTTTTCAATTCCTAAACACATTTTTTCCAGTTTACTTTTCAATTCCTAAACACATTTTTTCCAGTTTACTTTTCAATTCCTAAACACATTTTTTCCAGTTTACTTTTCAATTCCTAAACACATTTTTCCAGTTTACTTTTCAATTCCTAAACACATTTTTCCAGTTTACTTTTCAATTCCTAAACACATTTTTTCAGTTTACTTTAAAATTCCTTAACACATTTTTCCAGTTTACTTCAAAATTCCTTAACACATTGTTCCAGTTTACTTTAAAATTCCTTAACACATTGTTCCAGTTTACTTAAAAATTCCTTAAAGCATTGTTCCAGTTTACTTAAAAATTCCTTAAAGCATTGTTCCAGTTTACTTAAAAATTCCTTAAAGCATTGTTCCAGTTTACTTAAAAATTCCTGAACACACTGTTCCAGTTTACTTAAAAATTCCTGAACACACTGTTCCAGTTTACTTAAAAATTCCTGAACACACTGTTCCAGTTTACTTAAAAATTCCTGAACACACTGTTCCAGTTTACTTAAAAATTCCTGAACACACTGTTCCAGTTAGACTACTTTTCAATTCCTAGACTTCTTTTAATGTTCCAGTTAATTACTTTTAATTTTAATCCCTCACACATCCAGTCTTCCAGTTAATTATGTATACTTCTCAGTTAAACACATTCTAACATTTCAGTTCTTAATTAATTTATTAATCAAATTTTAATGTTCCTCTATTTTTACTTTTCAATCCCTTGAAACACCGTTCCAGTTCCTAATTACTTTCTCAATCCATTCTCGTTCTATTCTCAATTCATTCTCAATCCATTCGCAATCCATTCTCAATTCATTCTCAATCCATCAACACATTTTGAAGACTTCCCTAGACATTGTTTTTCGATTCTTTTTTTTTTCTTTTTGCAACTTTAATAATGAAACCTTTATTACCTTGACTTTATATTGGAAATAATTCTGCTTTGACAAAATACATACAGTGCATAACTCAAGTTTTCTTCAGTTTCCTATCATTTTTAACGATGCCTACTAAGAACTTTTAAGTTTTAAAAGTTCTGACTGTTTGACTTATGACGTCGAGTGGGTGATGTTCCTTGCAAAGACCTATAAACCAATATGAACCAGTCATTATTTCACGATTTAATAAGTCTTCTAAAACAAAGTTGCAATATTAGAACTTTATAATTTTACTAAATATTACAATTGAGAAGTGAAAATAGATCATAATTTTAGTTTTATTTTCTCTAGTTACTGATATTTTCAAGGCACCCAAAAACAAACCGAGAGTATTTTCTTCTTAGAAGTTTTAATATGAAATTGTTCATAGTTAAGGTACTTGAATTTCAAAATGTTTCAACTATGATTAATTACTTATGGAGATGTGTGTAGAATACCACTAAGTACCCAGTCTGTTCCCCGGGCAAAAAAGTCTCTCTCTCTCTCTCTCTCTCTCTCTCTCTCTCTCTCTCTCTCTCTCTCTCTCTCTCTCTCTCTCTCTCTCTCTCTCAATTCATTATAAACGTCACGAACGACCACAGTATAAAGTCTAATATCAGTAAAAAAAAAAAATTATTACAATCTGCCTAGTGAAAGTTGCTATAGTGGTTTTGCCTTTATATAATTAGTCCATTAAATGTTTCACTTAAAGCACCAGCTTATCTTCTTGTCAAATTTAAATTTTCTATCTTAAAACTTTCATTTTTGAAATTTTGGAAAACGTAATCTTAAAATTTTCTGTTTCGTGTAGCTTTTGATCTTCCAAATTTCGTATGACTTAAGCAAGTTCATAAATAATTTAAAGTTTTGAGATTCTTTTAATGCGTATAAATACAATTAATTAGTTACTGTATTTTTCTGAAAGAATGAAAATAAAATTTCTATCTTTCACTACTTTCTTTTCTACTTTCTAACTTCTCCAAGCACTTGTGCCCCATGGAAGAGTTCCACCTTTATCCCAAATTCATCAAAATATCCTAAAATACTTTTGACGTTCCTCTAGTTGAGTATTTTCCGGATAAAGTAATGACCTTGATTCATCTGTTAGGTCAGTTTTCGTTTCTGAGTCAAATGTTAAAATATTTAAATTTAAGATTTCCCAGTCCACCAGTTTTCGTTTCTGTATCAAATGTTAAAATATTTAAATTTAAAATTTCCTAGTTGATTAGTTTTCGTTTCTGAATCAAATGTTGAAATATTTAAATTTAAAATCTCCTAGTTGATTAGTTTTCGTTTCTGAATCAAATGTTAAAATATTTAAATTTAAAATCTCCTAGTTGATTAGTTTTCGTTTCTGAATCAAATGTTGAAATATTTAAATTTAAAATCTCCTAGTTTAGTTTTCGTTTCTGAATCAAATGTTGAAATATTTAAATTTAAAATCTCCTAGTTGATTAGTTTTCGTTTCTGAATCAAATGTTGAAATATTTAAATTTAAAATCTCCTAGTTGATTAGTTTTCGTTTCTGAATCAAATGTTGAAATATTTAAATTTAAAATGTCCTAGTTGTTTAGTTTTCGTTTCTGAATCAAATGTTGAAATATTTAAATTTAAAATTTCCCAGTTCACCAGTTTTCGTTTCTGAATCAAATGTTAAAAAATTTAAATTTAAAGTTTAACCTAATTTTGATTCGCACAAACAAGACGGCATTTCCTCTAAAACGAATAAAATGGTAGAAATATTGCATTAGATATGAGAGACCAATCAATAACTTTTTGCCATCATAGTGAAGGACTGACAATCATCAAACTACTGACATTTAAGGCAATGCAACAGAAAAGTCTGCAATGTCCTAGACTTGGATACTAGAATACAGGACATTTCAAAGGCAATTTGTGATCAACGCTCTCATTCCAAATTTCCCAACAGAGTACAATAGCAAGTATCTAAGCTTATCTACAATTATCAAATACCAAGGCTCATCCACAGAGTTCAATTTCAAAGAAGAAGGCTCATCTACAGAGTTCAGTTTTAAATACCAAGACTCATCCAGAGTTCAATTTCAAATAAGAAGTCTCACCTACAGAGTTCAGTTTCCAATATCAATTCTTATCTTTGCATTGAGTAAGGCATTGGATAACCACAAGGTTTAAAAATGTCTCTTAGAAATTAACTAGTGTAGAGGGTAAATGAGAAAGCTTCCTCGACAATCCAAGAGCATTGTCAGAAATGAAGATGGACTTCCTAATATAGATCAATACAAAGAATCAGAGGACAGTAACCTGTATATCTATTATTAGTCAAATGGCCAGCCTTTACTGAAATGATTGAACAACATATTGACATCATCTCAACACAAGATATGTAGAGGCTGCAGAAAGGAATATATTCCTGTAATAACTGACCAAAATAGAGAACTGTATGAGTTACAGCTCCTCTTACAATGAAGACCCGTTCAGCTTAGGCACCATTGAAAGAGAGTCAGCAACGATGGCATGACCTCCTACAAAACCTGGATATGACTCACAATATTAAAAAAGTGTGGTCAGTTGCCCGTAAACTCAATTTCGAGAACAAACCACGACAACGAGTAGCAGCCGTAAAGCCCAATGATATTGTACACCAACTGATTGTAAATGGCCGACCAAAGAACAAAGAATGTCGCCAAGGAAGAGACAACAAACAGATGGTGGCAGCCGTACCAAAGAGAAACATCTTCCAGCCCTTTACCTTGGTGAACTGAAGAAAGAAGTCATACTGCTAAAGTCAAACAAGGCTGCAGGAATAGATGGAACTTTGAATGAGTTCCTGAAATACCTGGGGCCAAAAGCACAACAGTGGGTGTTGTCTCTCTTTAATTCATGTTTAAGAACATAGAAAACACCCAGAAAATAGAGAAAAACTAAAGTAGTTGCCTTCCTGAAACTGAACAAAGACCCAACAAATACAAAGAGCCATTGGTCTATTTCATTATCATGTACTCTCCATAAAGTCTACGAGAGATTAATATTAAACAGAATTTCAAACACAGTAGATTCTCCTCACCCCAAAGCAAGCTGGGTTCTTACTCTGGCCAGGTCCTCAACCTATCCCAGAATATAGAGAATGGATTTGAACAGCGTCAAATAACCGGAGCAGTGTTCGTAGACCCAACAGCTGTATACAAAACTGTGAGTCACAGAGGCCTACTTCTGAAACTATCCAAAACATTGATAAACAAGACTACAGAGGATATAATATGAAGCCTCATAGAAAACTGCAAATTTCATGTACAGATGGGTGGCACTAAAAGCAGATGGTAAGCACAAAAGAATGGCCTACCTCAGGGCTCAATCCTTGCACCACTGCTGTTCAGTATATTTACTAAAGATCGACCATCTCCATCAAACATCCGCATATTCATCTATGCAGATGATCTACGTCTGGCCACACAGGCCACCGCCTTTTAAGAAGTTTAAATGCATCTATCAGCCACCCTAGAGCAGAAGGGACAGTAATTTGACGAGTTGTCTCTGAATCCAACCCAGCTTAAGACTCAAGTTATGTGAACTCTACTTAAGAAACAGAGAAGCCAATAGCAAACTCAAGCTCCTCTGGTGATGGCAAAGAGCTAGAACATCACCAGTTTCCAGTGTAGCTCAGGGTAACACTGGACAGAACTCTGTCATTTGCTAACCATCTGCAAAAGCTCTCAGGGAAGGTTGGTCCTTGCAATTCCCTGCTAAAAAAACCAGCAGGAACCAAGTGGGGAGTCAATGCTCACACACTAAGAACAAATGCCTTAGTCGTGTGCTATGCACCAGCCGAGTACTGTCCACCAGTGTGGAACAGATCACCACATACCAAGAAAATAGATCCTCTGCACAACAATGCATGCAGTCATCATAGGGCCACTAAGTCCCACTCCTACCAACACCTTCTACTGACTAGCTGGTATTGACACCCATGAGATCAGGAAGCATAGGACAACAAAAATCGAAAAGAGACACCCACTACATAATCACGTTGAGTTGAATATAAAATTTAGGCCTTAAGCCAAGCACTGGGGCATCAAAGGCCATTCAGCACTGTATAATTCAAATTAATCAATCATATCCGTACTTTCACAACATTTGATATCATTTTAAAATGTGCTAGTTCCAAGTAAACTTAAGTCAAGGAAAAGGTTTGTCACTGTGGAGAGACTGCCAGCCTAAACACCAGCACAGAATAATAGCATGGACCAATGGAGTGACTCTGATAAGAGAATAACTCTCAACAGTACAGTGCAGGAATGCAATGAAAAAATTCCTGATGGAGCACTACTTCCAGAACATGATTGGTGTACCCTCAACAGAGCTAGAGTTGGAGTGGCCACAACAGGTGACAACCTGATCAAATGTAGCAAAAACCTGACCAGTCCTGTGATTGTGGAGAAAATACCGAGATCATCAATCATATCTGACGTGGTAAGCCATGATAATGATTACACATTAGACAAATACCAAAAATCAGAGGACAGTAACCGGTACATCTATAATTAGAGACATGAATAAATTGGCTGAGAGCACTGCTATGATGTATCAGAGTACAAAAAGGGTTGAAGGCATGGCTTTCATCAAAATGAAAAATGGAAATACCTCATGAAAAAGCACAACAAATATAAGCTCTTTAGAAGATTCTTTAACTGGATTAGTAGTCCAGCCTATCGACTCTGGAAAGTTTGACCCAAGAAACCGTTGAGTCTTCCAGTTGAGTGAATAGAGCAAAGAGTTTGAATGAAATGTCAACAAAACATCAAACGCAACTCGGGCTCAAAACAACACAACAAAGAGCACCAGTGATGCCTTTAATGAGCAGAACTAAATAGTCAACATTGAAACTCAGTGCTTTGCAGTAAGAGCTACCCATATTGCACATAGACAGCAGATTAATCGAGCCAAACAGAAGAATGATGAGCCTCTAACAAACTTATCTCTCTTGGTATCTGTGAGTGATCTATGCACTTGTGGTACTACTAATGTATGAAAGGATTCATTTTAAGATCTCATAGACCCAAAGAAAATATACTTGTGAGAAAAAGATATATCAGAAATATAACAGAAAGTGGTGCTCAATAGTCTGGGCTTCCAGAGGTGAGCCCAACTTGCTTCACCACAACAAAAATGGGGAAAGGAGAAAAATAGATGAGACATATAGACTCTCATCACCTCACATCACCAGTTTAAAGAATGTAAGAAACAAGGATGAGGATACAGATGATTAACATCTTAATTGAATAGCCAGAAATTATCAAGGAGGGGGATGTAACTCTTCGCACCATATTTACGAATGAGTTGCCTTCCAATACCCTAAGTAACAAACGACCAGGGCATCAGAACACCAACCGGGAAAAATCCTTGCTGAAAGCAAAGGCCATGCACTAATGCTTAATAAAGCATATAGCATCTTACATTGGAAATGCAGAAAAGCTAAGATACAAGGAAATTATATAAATGAAGACTAATTTCGACAGGTAGATACATAGCAGATGCTCGAGGAAAGTAACCTGTGCAATTGACATGATTGCAGATATGCATAACTCAAAATATTACAAGACTGTTGTAATGTAACATTAACAGGTTAAAAGAGTCAAAGTAAATCAGAGCTATGGCCTTCATGATAAAGAGCAATGGAAGCTCAAAAAATTCATGAGGAATGAGACCTCCCTAGGAGGTGGTTAAACTGGATAATCAATCCAATTTCTAGACTGGAAGGTTTGACCCAAATGATTGGCTAAATGAGGAGAAAGCAGCATTAAATGGAGCCGGAGTCCAAGAGAACACTGAAAGTAAGCACCAGTGTAGCCTTCAATGTGCCAAGCAAACTATAATCATCAACTTCCCCTGACTTGGAAGAAATTGAAAGCTCTGTCGTGAGAATTTTCCTGAATGTTAAAAGGTAACAAACACAAACTCAAACCAGACGCCAAATAATGTCAGTAATAAACAGTGGCATACCTAACTAAAGGACAAGGTGGGGGACTTTTTAAAAGTTCCCCAAGGGCCTCCAAAGCAGAAAATAAAAGTATATTACCCCCAACTCATTATGATACGGGGGAGGGGACCTCTTTATCAACTCAGCCCACCTCCTGGACCTCAAATCTCAAGCTATGCCCCTGCTAACAATATTACCCTTCTTAGTATCCTATGAAAAGACAATGCATTTCTGTTGCTACTGATGAATAGGAGGATTCACTGTAAGACATCATGCATCACAGAAAATAATAAATTGAAATAAAGTAATCTATAATTAAACACTTCAAAGATGAAGACATATGGGATATGCATTATTAAGCAACATCTGGGAAGACTGTGTGAATTAGTCTTCCCAAAGTAAGGAAAACTCACTACGTCAATGAGAAAGTTAGTGAAACAGACTCTTCACCCAACAATGCCAGATTACAAAATGTATAAAACATGGATAACTCATATCTTTAAAGTCAAAAGATTAAAATGATCAAAGTAGATGATGTTCGTTCAGCTTTTTTCAATGCATATCTAAGAGAGAGTTGGTTTACAAGGCCACAAGCCCTTTGCTTTACCAAACAAGCACAGCAAATACCGAACAGTAACCGATCGAGTATATAGTTTAAGAAATAGCCCCATTGCTAACACTTATTTGAAAGCAACGGAGCAACAACTTTACTAAAACGGCAGATATCCTAAGATATAAAGAAGACATTGATGGTTTTATCAATGGGATTGAAAGCTTTTAAATCAACCGTGTCGAGAAACGTCTAAATCTTCACTAACAGAGAGTGGATATTTCATTTTGTGGTGGCCGATGCGGTAACATCCCTGACTGGGGAATGCCAGACTGGGGTTCGAGTACTGCTCACCATCCTTGTGAGCTAAAGATCAGGGGTTTGGGGGAGTACATAGCTGTACCTGGTGAGTCATTAGTGGTCATTGCCTGGCCCTCCTTGGTCCTAGCTTGGGCGGAGAGGGAGCTTGGGCACTGATCATATGTATATATGGTCAGTCTCTAGGGCATTGTCCTGCTTGATAGGGCAATGTCACTGTCCCTTGCCTTTGCCATTCATGAGTGACCTTTAAGCCTTTAAAGAAAGACTAACTTCCTCAGTAAAAGTATCATAAATCTAATATGATCACAAACATGAAAAGTTGACGACAATGCTGTGATGTAAAATGACCGGGTTAAAGTGGTCAAACTGAACGAAGGATGGAACCTAAGGCCTTCACAAAAGCAAGCAATGGAAGAAAATCTTTTAAAAATCCAGAGCTATTTAACTAGACAAATAATCCAATTTCAGAGAATTTTGTCTAAAGGAAAAAATCGGAATGGACAATACATAACAGTGGAGTGATAAGTGCGGAAATCAAATGTCTCCAGGACCTAAAGGAATGCCGTAAAAGAGCAACAGGCAACCTTCAATGTTCCGAGCGAATTGAAGTCAACAGGAAATTGTATTTATTTATTATGAAAGCTTTGCTTCTTGCTGATAAAAGCAAATAAAACACCGACGCATATGTCAAACTGGGACCTGATAATGAAGTCATTAACAATAGCTCCTCTTTAATGACTGATGAAAAGTCTGCAATGATGAAAATTAATGATCAAATCATCAGATACACTGCAGAGAATGAAAACTGCATGCAAACTACATTAAGTGATGCCAGAGAAAGGCAAGCTAAAGATGCCGAACTCTCTTGACAACACCAGAAAGGGGAGATAAGAAAGATAAGTAGAACGAGCTTCTACCAACCAACACGAGGGAAGCAAGGATAAGGGCAGGGAAGCTTTATATATTTCGCCTGTAGAGAATGAAAATATCAAATCCCTAAGCGTCTTCTAAGCCCTTTTCCCCTTGTAGCTGTAATATTTGGTATTACAAGTCCCTTAGGCACCACAAAATCAGTCAATAAGGAACAATACATCAGTGAAAATCTCGTTTAATTAATGACACAGTACTAATATTACGTTTGCAAGGCAGCGAAAAAGCCGAAAATCTGAGATGAACGAAAGACAGCGACTACTTTGCTGAAAACTGTTCTCGGATCAATCACTTCCTTCCTTTTTGTTATGATAATGAACAGGTAATTACTCTTCATAATCAACATCTAAAATATCAAAAATCTAAATAAAACTTGAATTAATGTCCAGGAATCTTCAATAATTTCATTGCTAATGAACTTATTGGATGGGATTTATAAATTTAAGCTATACAATCCGTGCTCGGACCTACGAAGCCGTTCAGCACCCGTACCTCAGGGAAACTCCCATAGAGGTTGGACAATAAGATGGAAACAGATGTCCTTTAACAAAGGATACTTGAATCTATCAGAGGTATCAATTTCCTTTCACAAAATGAAATTATTCCCCACAAATGCTTTAGTTAGTGCATGCCTACAGTGCACGGCATATGGTGCACCCATGTCCCTATCCCTCTACAGGGCATTGAGAAAATCTCATTACACATGAAGTTGCTATGTGAGGCAATGAGCACACATTGGAGAATAAATTGGGATCTCAATTATTTGGTTATTGACTGAAATGTCAGATATTTGGACATGAAATGAGAGAAGAATAGTCTACAGTCAAGAAGCAGACTGTTGTGGAAACATGAAGGCCAATAGAATGGCAACATGAAGGCCAATAAAATGGCAACATGAAGGTCAATAGAATGGCAACGTGAAGGCCTATAGAATGGCAGCATGAAGGCCAATAAAAGGGCAACATGAAGGCCAATAAAATGGCAACATGAAGGCCAATAGAATAGCAACATGGAGGCCAACAGAATGGCAACATGAAGGCCAATAGAATGGCAAAATGAAGGCCAATAAAATGGCAACATGAAGGCCAATAAAATGGCAACATGAAGGCCAATAGAATGGCAACATGAAAGCCAACAGAATGGCCGAAACGTCAAAAGAAAAGGGCATAGATATAAAACTAGACCAGATGGGAATTGAACATGAGACACCTGAGAGATGAAAGAGATCTTTTCACATCAAATCCCTAAGGGGAAAAGTGTTAATAATATTTATGATAACACCGATTCCTTACCTTATGATAACACCGATTCCTTGCCGCGGAGGTAGCAGCAGTAGGGGATTCAGCATTATGAAGCTTCATCTGTGGTGGATAATGTGGGAGGGTGGGCTGTGACACCCTAGCAGTACCAGCTGAACTCGGTTGAGTCCCTTGTTAGGCTGGAGGAACGTAGAGAGTAGAGGTCCCCTTTTTGTTTTCGTTTCATTTGTTGATGTTGGCTACCCCCCAAAATTGGGGGAAGTGCCTTGGTATATGTATGTATGTATGTGATGATAACACCGATTCCTTTTCAAAGTTTGTCTCTATACTTTCAAAATTAGGTAGAGTAATCTCTCTTTTTTAACTGCTTATGATAATAAGGTATACTACCAAGTAGTTACCAAAATGTAAACTTGTATCATCAAAAGCATGTTACCCATAGGATTAATACAAGCGACTGCCCCCAAGCCATTCTAAACACTCCACTAATTCATTGTAGTAATATATGAATTAGGCTTTAATCCTATCTGAAGAACTACTGTAATCCTTTAAGACCGTCAGATATATAAGATCCCCCTTCTCCAAAAAGGTTTCCAAGACTGGGATCATCTGGTCAAGGAGAAAGGACAGACCAACCCTGGATAGGTACGGTGGGTCGTACGCGACCCCGAGCGTCAAAAAAAAAAGAGGTTTTTCTCACGTGACTCACCCCCGTGACTGAATTTGTGGGTGATCGACCTGCAGGAGGTGTCTCCCCTACACGCTCTACTAGTGTCCAGATGTGCATTGCTGTAGCTGTACTCCTTCCCCGATTTCTGAGACGCGTCGGGGTCGAGCGCGACCGAGTTTACCCTTCTAAGGTAATTTGCATAATTATAAAAGTTATTACGTATTATGAAATTGTCGTAGAATGGTGCAACTTGTATAGGTTATCAGTTGTGGAAAGTCTTGGTGGATTGTTTGGCTACCATGTGCATGATTTTTTTTTTAGTTAAAATGTCGTTCATCACCACGAGGACCATTTTACCGCGAGTGCCCCTTTTTCATTTTTTTTCATTTTTTTGCCAAGTCATTTTTCCGTAAGATATTGCCAAAGTGTCGTAAAACTTTTGCTTGTTTAGTGTTGGAAAGTGTGTCTAGATGATCTGGCTACCCATGCGTGACTTTGTTTTTGTCAGATACGACGTAGTTATTGGTATATTGGGTATTTAACTGCGGTTGCCAATTTCTGTTTTTTTTTCAATATTTGTAAAAATTTTTACGTAGTAAGGAATTGCCGTATATTATTCATTTTTTTTTTCATGTTTATGTGTTAGAAAGTGTTCCTTGATGGTTGGGCTAACACATGCATGTCTTTTTTTTTATCTGAGATGCCGTATATTAGAATGTTGGGCATTTTACCGCGAGTGCCCCTTTTTCATTTTTTTTTCATTTTTTTGCCAAGTCATTTTTCCGTAAGATATTGCCAAATAGTGTCGTAAAACTTTAGCTTTTTTAGTGTTGGAAAGTGTGTCTAGATGATCTGGCTACCCATGCGTGAATTTGTTTTTGTCAGATACGACGTAGTTATTGGTATATTGGGTATTTAACTGCGGTTGCCAATTTCTGTTTTTTTTTTTTTCAATATTTGTAGAAATTTTTACGTAGTAAGGAATTGCCGTATATTATTCATTTTTTTTTCATGTTTATGTGTTAGAAAGTGTGCCTTGATGGTTGGGCTAACACGTGCATGTCTTTTTTTTATCTGAGATGCCGTATATTAGAATGTTGGGCATTTTTCCGCGAGTGCCCCTTTTTATTTGTTTTGCATTTTTTTGCTTAGTAATGTTACCGTAAGGAATTGGCAAGTAGTGTCGCAAAACTTATATTTTTATAGTTGGAAAGTGTTTCTAGATGATCTGGCTACCCATGCCTATTTTTTTTTAGCCAGATATGGCGTATATATAAGTATGTGTTCGATTTTCCTGTGATTGCCATTTTTTCGTTTTTTCCCATTTCTTTCAAAATTACTACGTACTAAGGAACTATCACAGAGTAATGATTCATTTATATGTTTATTTGTCGGAAAATGTGCCTTGATGGTTTGCCTAGCACGTGGCTGAAATTTTTTTTTTCTGAAATGCCGTATATTAGAATGGCCATTTTTCCGCGAGTGCCCCTTTTTATTTGTTTTGCATTTTTTTGCTTAGTCATTGCCGTAAGGAATTGGCAAGTAGTGTCGCAAAACTTATATTTTTATAGTGTTGGAAAGTGTTTCTAGATGATCTGGCTACCCATAACTATCTTTTTTTTTAGCCAGATATGGCGTATATATAGGTATGTGTTCGATTTTCCTGTGATTGCCATTTTTTCATTTTTTCCCATTTCTTTCAAAATTACTACGTACTAAGGAACTATCACAGAGTAATGATTCATTTAGATGTTTATTTGTCGGAAAATGTGCCTTGATGGTTTGCCTAGCACGTGGCTGAATTTTTTTTTTCTGAAATGCCGTATATTAGAATGTTAGCCATTTTTCCGCGAGTGCCCCTTTTTATTTGTTTTGCATTTTTTTGCTTAGTCATGTTACCGTAAGGAATTGGCAAGTAGTGTCGCAAAACTTATATTTTTATAGTGTTGGAAAGTGTTTCTAGATGATCTGGCTACCCATGCCTATCTTTTTTTTAGCCAGATATGGCGTATATATAGGTATGTGTTCGATTTTCCGGTGATTGCCATTTTTTCGTTTTTTCCCATTTCTTTCAAAATTACTACGTACTAAGGAACTATCACAGAGTAATGATTCCTCTAGATGTTTATTTGTCGGAAAATTTTGTTTACTTCTTTTTTGATTGAATATCATCAAATTTTCTTAGCTAAAATATTATATTGTTTCACATTTTTGTTTTTTTTTTTCGATTTTATTTCCCTTCAAAAAATTTTTTTGGGTCAGAATTTTAATTTTATAGTCGTAAAATAATCGACAATTTTCCATTCTACTGATTCGAGTATAAAAAAAAATAGCTGCGCTTAAAGGCCTCCAGTGCATAGTGCTTAAAATCATTCTCGCTAAAACCTCCTCAAAACTTCAAACAAAATGTCAACCATATATAGAACAAATCCAAAGATATGTTCTGAAGAAACCCTGCTTAATTTGAGCCAACCATTAAAACAGCATTGAAATGTGACAGTATTGTATGTTCTAAACAAACCCAACTTTACCTGAGCTTACTATCAAGACAGCATTGAAATGCGACAAAGTATCAAACAAGCATAAAGCTATACAACTCGACATCACATCTCAAGTATTTCACCATTTCATAAGACCTTCAAAGTCAAATCTGAGACCAAAACGTGGAATGACCCAACCACTTCATATACAACATACAAAACCAATCAAGACAGCAGGACTCATCGTATACTTCCATGGACTACTCCAATGCCCATACTGTGTATGGGACACTTGGGGGCTTATAAATAAAATGGGTCTTTGAGTTTGTGACGTTCAAACTCACATTTTTCTGTTGATGCAATGATACGAATATTTTTCAAGCAAATTAATTCACTCACAGTTAGCAATATATATTCCCAAACTCTTTAGTCTTATTAAGCAGACACAAATCACTTAAATTCTGGATCAATTTATAAAACGTGTCAGCATAAAAGAGAAATATCATTCCAATAATCAATACCTTTAGACATAAATACACACATATCTACTTGAATTGGATGACCATATCTCAGATACTTACACATTTTGGTTTATCAGGCATTTCTACAGAATCAGACATTCAGTTTAGTTAAATGTTCTTATTCAAAATACAGATTGAAAGATCTACAGCTCATTCTTGTTTTCTAAATTTCTATTTTCAAAGACGATAGACTTTGCATCTAGGCTAGGCACAACATTATGAGAAGTAGAATACAAAATTAAACAACTGTTTCTGTAATACATTTCACACAAAGGGGCACTTCAGTTTTGCCACACCATTATCCAAAAACTGCATTAGTCTTATAAACAATATTTAATAATCTCAAATTAGTCATAATAATAATAAGGGTCAACTTCACAACATAAGTCTAAAACTTTTAAGTAAGAATTATGGACTGCAGTGTTAAAGATCTTTAACCAACAGAGGTCAGAAGTCAATACTTTAAAGATTAACTTTACTATCAGTCAACTCAACACATCTGTATAAATACGACTTGAATTCAGAATCCGTACTTCTTTCCAATCCTTATAAAGTTCAAGATAATCTCAGGCTCTGTGACCTTTTAAATATCTTCAAAAATCAAAGCTAAGTAAAATATGCTCTACAAATATGTAAAAAGTTTATCAACACCTCAGTCGTAAGTTAAAATCATCTCTAGACAAACGGTATCAAAGTGTATCAGACACACATAAGAGAAATTAATCCGCAACCAAAAATTGTCTCAGTGGAAAAGCAACCTCTGGCAACTCAACACACAGAGATGCCAAATACCACATGACTTATCTACACTGGTAGGAGAACAGACCAATTCCGCACCTGTCCCACGGGTTACTCCGGGTCCTCCATGCTCCATATTACAGTCTCCGGCAACAGGAGAGACGGGAGGGCTCACTGGCACCAATCAACTCGTTTGTCCTCACTGCCAGCCCCAGTTTTGGGAGGGGGGGAGGGGAGGCAAGCTCCATTATTGTATCTTTCCAAGTTTTTCTACACACTACGCCTGGAAGAGAACTTCATTTGAGGACTGAATACTTTACCAATATAACAAATTACAACATATTAATTTTGACATAATCCTGAAATCATGGTTAGTCAATATAGGCAATTGACTTTGTGAGTTTCTATGCAATCACTGTACATAACCATTTAACTAATATTTATCTAACATGGAACAACCCACTGCCTATTTACTTTTTACATAATCATATATATACCAAGGCACTTCCCCCAATTTGGGGAGTAGCCTACATCAAATAAATGAAACAGAAAAGGGGACCTCTACTCTTTATGTTCCTCCCAGCCTGACAAGGGACTCAACCGAGTTCAGCTGGTACTGCTAGGGTGGTACAGCCCACCCTCCCCCGTTATCCACCACAGATAAAGCTTCATAACGCTGAATCCCCTACTGCTGCTACCTCCGCGGTCATCCAAGGCACCGGAGGAAGCAGCAGAGCCTACCGAGACTGCGTCACAATCGCTCTCCATTCATTCCTATTTCTAGCATTTACTTTTTAATACATAGAACATAACTAACTTGGTTTTTTGTGCACTGCATAAAACCTATAAATAAAATTACCAAGACGTCTCCCCTTCAAAAGCATCGTTAGCTTGAATTTAACCATCATACCTCTTGTCCTGCTCCCTCCCTTCATAGTTCTAATTTCCACTGGTTTCCAGTTGGCTTTCTCTTTCTGGAAATCTATAAAACCTAATACTGGAAAAAGATAAATCAGGAAGTCTTGAGTGTCTTCCTGAAACCATACAACATATTTGAAAAGTCCTTCATTTAATCTATAAAACTGATAATTGCCATTTATAATCCACAGCTTAAGAGAAACTTATTTCAAAAGGGAATTCCAAGCACTTAATATCTGCTAAAAAAGTCTTTAAGACACCAAGTCTGAATTTTCCGTGCGCCGTTTCTTTTTCTCAGACAAATAATCCCTTCCATTTACTACAAGATCTCTCAGAGAGTATATTGGCATTTAACTTGTTCTATATAGATAAGTGGCCTTTCAAATAACAGTACTAATATCAAACTGAAAATTCAGTATTGTACACTAACTCTAAATTGCTATACGAGCTAAAAGACAACAATCTATCCTATGGAGAATAAATCTAGAAATAGCAGAATTAAACATGACCAGGCTTATGTCAAAATATACGACACATGAAGTATATTGCAATATGAAAAAGTTCTCTTTAACAATAGAGCGTGACGTAATACATTTCCTTACACGTACTCTATAAACGTCCTACAAGTTGTACCAAACTGCAAGAGGTGGTCAATATATCTTTATGATAGAATAGCAAACCTATGTTATTCTAAGATTATAAAGCACAAACATACTATCAAAGAGAAAACTAGTATCTCGACGTGCATAAAACTTTTCAAAGTCTAAAAAAAAATGTACGCATAAAACTATGAGATGAAATGGCAGATCTAACTTGTAAGCTTTTTCCTATTGCTGTTACAGTACAAAGGAAAATATTCTATTCAGAACAGTAAACAATATTGTACGGTTGTAATGATCATGATGCATGAATATTCTGCCCAAAGGGCTTAATGTCTGAGTAAATAAACTATATTGTGATTGATATAAACTCTAAATTTACCATAATTGGATCAAGAACTATAAATGAAAATTAGTAACTATACATTTAAAACTGTCTAGAAACAATGAAGAATATTATAACTGTATACTGCAATTCTATAAACACTTAGTTTATAACTTTGATCGGGAACTTGATTGCGAACAGTGCAGTGCTATGGAACCCTAACTCAAAGCTTTGATAAATATTCAGCAAAACTAAAGCAAAAATTAAAATTTGTACAGTGTTATACAGAGGACTTCTAAAATGAAGTGAGCTGCTTTAGCTTTAAATATAACTGTGAAGATTACTCCCTTAATTTTCATCACAGTTAAAAGAACAGATCTAACAAAAACTAAGATTAGTTCATCTTTAAACAGTGTATGAGCTGTTTGTCCAACAACAAAAGATTCTGTCCTCAAAATAAATGAACTAGTTCGACCACTGATGCAGTAAAGTACAACATTCTTAAACACTAACTTTAATATTAACGGGCAAAACTCATTTGAAATATTGTGGCTTAATAAACCTAAAATAAATTTTCTAACCAGTATCAACTAAGGGGCTACGATTAGAAAACAACACAATGATAATGTAGCCACAATAAACTTTACACAATACAAAAAGGTTTCATTATTAGATGATCCAAACTGGACTAGGTTAAAAAAGAATAAATACATAAACTAAAATTAAATTTACACCTTCAAATATGAAAACTTTCAAGACTAAATTACCATTAAACTAGTATTTCATAGTCTACAAACCATCTTTACTTTTGTCCTTAATAAAGCTTGTTGCATTAAAATATGTACAACAAGGATATTAATCTATAAACTAAATTATAGAATCAAATGGTGGTGTACAATAACTCGAAGAAATGTCGAGTCAAAAAATGAAGAGCAATGGAATCTTCTGAGTGACAGAAATTTCAATTCATGAAAATTGTGATCAATAGGTGATTGTGTACTCAAATTGGTAGCCAATGTGGTAATGTCCCTGACTGGTGAACGCCAGACTGGGGTTCGAGTCCCGCTCAGAGCCCTTTGTTTCTTTAGTCACTGCAACTTCACCATCCTTGTGAGCTAAGGATGGGGGGTTTGGAGGAGCCAATAGGTCTATCTGCTGAGTCATCAGCACTCATTGCCTGGCCCTACTTGGTCCTGGCTTAGGTGGAGAGGGGGCTTGGGTGCTGATCATATGTGTGTATATGGTCAGTCTCTAGGGCATTGTCCTGCTTACTAGGGCATTGTCACTGTCCCTTGCCCCTGGCATTCATATATGGTCAGTCTCTAGGGCACTATCCTCCTTGCTAGGGCAATGTCACTGTCCTTTGCCCGACATTCATGAGCGTCCTTTAAAACCTATTAAACAGTGGTAATTAGTCCGAGAGGTTAAATTCCAAACCAAAATTAAAAATCACTAAATGGCAGAAGAGAAAAGGAACAGGTAAAGTCTCAAGAATGACTTAATTTACTTGAAATGAAAACCACAAGAAAATAAAATGAAACTGAATAAATCACGACTAGAAAAGCACTCTGAGAGTGCAGACCTCCATGGCGGAGTTATGCACTCTCAGACTGCTTCTCTCTCGAAGCCAGCTTGCCTTTCCCAGAATCAATTTGGACCGTAGGCATATTTGAAGTCTGTGTGACAGCCATGAGCAAACTTAGGGTTAAAGTTAGGGTTACTTCGGTCAACTTTTTGCTTGACCTTGACCTTTGACCTAGGACTTCCAAAAATTGAATCACTTCCACATCTCAATATAATAATTAATCCCTGAAAGTTTCACTACTCTATCAGTAAAATTGAGACCAGAAAACAGTTCACAAACAAACAGACAAATGGGTATAAACATAACCTCCGCCCAACTTCTTTGACGAAGGTGATCACATTTTAATCGCACAGCAGATTTAAACGGAATGTCCAGAGATGTTATTTTCTTTTAATTGATATGGTGACTTTGAATTAATCTATTGCAGCACTTAAATTTCAAAATTTCATACACTAAAAAGTTTTGTTTCTAAAAATTTGAAATATTTGTGAGTTGAAAACTTGGTAATCACAAAATATACTGTTGGTTCTAAGAAAAATTCACCATTGTAAATACTGTACTGTATAAAATACAGTACAGAATATGAAATTAAATACTGTATTGTATAATATACAGTACAGTATATGACATGAAATACTGTAGTGTATAAAATACAGTACAGTATATGAAGTGAAATACAGTACTGTAAAAGAAAGGAAACTAAGGTAATGATGCGGGTTACTGGAGTACAGAAATCTCTCTTTTAGATTTGAGCATCAAAGAGAACTAAAGATTTCAGGTCTTAGATAGTAAGGCAACGTGACACTTGAACACAAACAACGGTTTACAGAGTGAAAGCAAAGCAATAGATCTTGAGATGCAAGCACTAATGGTGCTTGTGGAAGTTCTGTGATGTTAAGAAAAGATTCTGGGAGAAAGCCAAGCAGAATGTTGGGCGATTGAAATTCCAGCTTCTTAAAGTATGCATTCAAGAAGAAAGTCAAGCAATAGCTCTTGAGATGCAAGCACTAATGGTGCTTGTGGAAGTTCTGTGATGGTATAAAAATATTCTGCGAGTAAACCAAGCAGAATGTTGGACAATTGAAATTCCAGCTTCTTAAAGTATGGATTCAAGAAGAAAGTCAAGCAATAGCTCTTGAGATGCAAGCACTAATGGTGCTTGTGGAAGTTCTGTGATGATATAAAAATATTCTGCGAGTAAACCAAGCAGAAGGTTGGACAATTGAAATTCCATGATCTTAAAGTATGGATTCAAGAAGAAAGTCAAGCAATAGCTCTTGAGATGCAAGCACTAATAGTGCTTCTGGAAGTTCTGTAATGTTAAGAAAATATTATGGGAGGAAAACGAAGCAGAATGTTGGACAATTGAAATTCCAGCTTCTTAAAGTATGGATTCAAGAAGAAAGTCAAGCAATAGCTCTTGAGATGCAAGCACTAATGGTGCTTGTGGAAGTTCTGTGATGGTATAAAAATATTCTGCGAGTAAACCAAGCAGAATGTTGGACAATTTAAATTCCAGCTTCTTAAAGTATGGATTCAAGAAGAAAGTCAAGCAATAGCTCTTGAGATGCAAGCACTAATGGTGCTTGTGGAAGTTCTGTGATGGTATAAAAATATTCTGCGAGTAAACCAAGCAGAATGTTGGACAATTGAAATTCCAGCTTCTTAAAGTATGGATTCAAGAAGAAAGTCAAGCAATAGCTCTTGAGATGCAAGCACTAATGGTGCTTGTGGAAGTTCTGTGATGGTATCAAAATATTCTGCGAGTAAACCAAGCAGAATGTTGGACAATTGAAATTCCAGCTTCTTAAAGTATGGATTCAAGAAGAAAGTCAAGCAATAGCTCTTGAGATGCAAGCACTAATGGTGCTTGTGGAAGTTCTGTGATGGTATAAAAATATTCTGCGAGTAAACCAAGCAGAATGTTGGACAATTTAAATTCCAGCTTCTTAAAGTATGGATTCAAGAAGAAAGTCAAGCAATAGCTCTTGAGATGCAAGCACTAATGGTGCTTGTGGAAGTTCTGTGATGGTATAAAAATATTCTGCGAGTAAACCAAGCAGAATGTTGGACAATTGAAATTCCAGCTTCTTAAAGTATGGATTCAAGAAGAAAGTCAAGCAATAGCTCTTGAGATGCAAGCACTAATGGTGCTTGTGGAAGTTCTGTGATGGTATCAAAATATTCTGTGAGTAAACCAAGCAGAAGGTTGGACAATTGAAATTCCATGATCTTAAAGTATGGATTCAAGAAGAAAGTCAAGCAATAGCTCTTGAGATGCAAGCACTAATAGTGCTTCTGGAAGTTCTGTAATGTTAAGAAAATATTATGGGAGTAAACGAAGCAGAATGTTGGACAATTGAAATTCCAGCTTCTTAAAGTATGGATTCAGGAAGAAAGGCAAGCAATAGATCGAGATACAAGCACTAATGGTGCTTGTGGAAGTTCTGAGATGTTAAGAAAATATTCTGGGAGAAAGCCAAGTAGAATGTTGTTGGGCAATAGAAATCCCAGCCTCTTAAAGTATGGATACAAGAAGAAACAATCTTGACAAAGTTTGGAAACAGTTTAAATCACAATCACCAATGCTGAAGTAAACAACAAAATATCTACGGGAAAGTATAATAAAATTATAAGAGATCCTCTGTGACTAATTTTATCAAGGCCAGAAACCAATAATCAAACGACTTTAGGACAGAAATTTTGAGGAATGCAACATTAACACCACCATTAATACGGAAATAGGAAGACGTCCGGACTAGAATCCTATATAATCATTTTATAATTAACTAAAGACATTTTTTCTCTGGACTCGTTAGCTCTCTATAGGCATCTTTATCTCATGAAAATTCAGTGAGATTTCTTGCTACCAAGTCTCCTTCCTGCAATATGTCACAACACAGTTTGAATATATGCATGAAAATAAAATGGATTCCTTGATAAAGAAATGAGTTTTGCCTGTTAATATTAAATTACGTAACGATAAGAACCGACGCAACGCTTAAAATTAACATCTGATGAGAGGAAGCTCTTATAAAAACATATCAGAATAGAAAGATAAGCTTCCTGACAATGTTCTAAAAACATATCCAAGCTTGTAGACATTACAAACAAGCGTTTCTTCCAAGTACAGTAGTTATACAATGTGGAACATCATATCCTAACTATTCTAACAAGACTTTTAAATACATCTTTCATCCAGGTATGCATATTGTACCTTTCACACCTTTGTTCTCTACATATTCAAAATAAAATTGATTCTCACATACAAATATGCTTTTCAGAGGCAATCTCTTACCTCATCCATCCATTGTATTTGCACTTTCCTCCAGAGCCTCCATTTCTCATACAAACAGGAATACTGTATGTTTCGAGAATGTAAGTTTGTAGGCAAAAATTAATGAAAAGAAAAAGTACTCAATCTACATAGCTTAATAATGAAAATAAAAAGTACTCAATCTACATAGCTTAATAATGAAAATAAAAAGTACTCAATCTACATAGCTTGTGATATACTGTACAGTCAAGGCTGGAAAGAAATCAGCAAAGCCTAAAATACATATTCACAGCCAAATATGATTCCTACAGTTTATAAGGTCCTTGTCCATAACTTTGGACTTGAAAAATTTTAATTTCTTATATGTCCCACACCCCTGGTATAGTCTAAGACTGCTACTCAATTCCAAGACAGGATGCCGTAGGCCAACAAAAGTATATTTTTGCTATTTCAGTCTGTATTCATATTTAAATCACCTGAAACTTTAGCTTTTCTGAACTGACAATATGGTGTCCCTCTCAATATATGTTTCAGACTGGGGAAAAGTTTACTTAGCATTATCATTATAAGCTACAACCCTAGTTGGAAAAGCAGGATGCTATGAGATACTAACGCTAGAGTTATTAGGTCCTTTGATTGGCCAAACAGTACTACACTGGATTCCTCCCACTGGTTACGGCTTAATTTTGCTTTGACCACATATGCACCGATTAGCCCGGCCAATTCTCAACGTACTTTTCTCTGTCCTCCCACACCTGGCAACACTAAGATTACAAAACTATTCTAATTCAATCAAGGGGTCAACTAATGCACTGTCATTGTTCAGTGACTACTTTCCTCTTGGTAAGGGTAGAAGAGACTATTTAGCTACGGTAAGCAGCTCTTTTAGAAGGACACTCCATAATCAAACCAATCTACTTTAGTTTTGGATAGTGTCACAGCCTGTGTAACATGGCCTTCCACTGTCTAAGGATAGCATTCTCTTGCTTGAAGGTACACTCGGGCACACTATTCTATCTTATTTCTTTTCTTTTCTCTTAAGTTTTGATAGTTTGTATATGAAGATCTATTTTAACGTTACTGATCTTAAAAAAATTGTTCATTACTTCTCTTGCTGTTTATTTCCTTATTTCTTTTCCTCACTGAGTTATTTTTCCCTGTTGGAGCCCTAAGGCTTATGGTATCCTGCTTTTCCAACTAGGGTTGTAGCTTAACTAGTAATAATAATAATAATGATGATAATAATAATAATAATAATAATAATAATAATAATCCCACTGGGCTATCAGATAGAATAGTGTGCCCGAGTGTACCCTCAAGCAAGAAGGTAAATAATATACTGTAGGACTACTATATAGACCTCTACTCCACTGAAATCTTACACTAACAAAATATTCCGTCGAATTGTGAGAATATTAACGCTTAGCCTCTCGTGAAATTCACTACAGTACTGTACATTATTCAATAATTAACCCTTTTACCCCCAAGCTATTTGGAACTTTCCAACCACTAACCCCGAGGCATCTTTTTTTCAAGCACAATTTGCAACATATATCCTTTAAATTGCTCTAACAGCCTTAATTTTCGTCATAGCGAGGTCAGGTTGGTCTCATTCTTTTGGAAAATGCCTGAAGTTTCTCATAAAGTTATCAAAAATATGCAAAACAATGTGAATAGCAGTTTTTTGCAAGGACGTACCAGTACGTCCAAGGGGGTAAAGGGATGAGTTTTGTGAAACGTATCAGTACGTCCATTGGGGGTAAAAGGGTTAATAACAAAACTAACTTCAGTTCGAGACATATACTACCCATCAACCAATCAGATCTGGTATCAACCTAAATGCAGTATGAGCTCAAGAAACATATGTCCTACCTAAACATTTCTAGGAAACTCAAGTCCTTTAGTATCAGTAACACGTAAAAAGAGCAGGTTTTTAAAGACGTCAGTTTCACAAACTTTGCCCAGGAAACACTTTCTTACAGCTGCTGTACTTCATACTACAGTGACAGTGAGTTTCGTCCTACCATTTTCCGTTACATGGCCCATCTCCAATGGGATAGCAAGACAGGAGGCCTTAGGCTATTATCAATAGCCTATAAAACTCTCTTTAGTTTCTAAAATAAATACCACATATTGTATTAAAATTATTAACCTCACGTGTGCTCCAGTATTGTTTAAAGCATGAAATACCCCCAAAATACATCCAAGTTACAGTGGAGTACAGTGCTTTCCTTTTTTGAAGCTGTCTAAAATTCATTTGAGTTCTTTGGGATAAAAAATGGCAGTAAAATACCAGTCAAATTATACCTCCAATATCTTCGATCAAATGAGGAGCCGCTGGAGCGAGATGGACAGAAATCACTGAAGGCCGTGAGACATAAAACAACGTGTTACGGAAATCACAAGGAGGGGCGGAGAAAAATCTCTTTTAATTGTCAAAAAGAAACTGAAATTTCTCCTCCATATGTCAACGAGTGTTGAGTGCAGGTGAAAATACAAGACTTAAGTCACTCAAGAAAGACCATACATATCAGGATTTCCAACAATACAAGCTAGATAATCTTCCTACTTTTCATTGAAGAAGAAAAGTTTGTCTTAGAGACAAGCTCTACTTCTTCAAAGTCACTTGAGATAAGAGACACAACTCTTTTGGACAAAATTGTGCCAATATCTGCGAGAGGAGACGGTCTTTCCTTCCTCTATATATAGTTTGCATGTCTAAGAAGTCTTTCTTTACCTTCTAAATTTTCATGAACGATATAAAAAAAGGCTTTAACCTTTAACCATAAATTCAAACTAAGATCTTCAGAAAACTGTATTATACTCACTGACCATAGTTACTCCGGCTGGCAGCCTAGCCAAAACAACTATGGTCAGCGAGTATAATCAGAATGAAATTGAAGGTGGGTGGACTGTATCAAGGATGACCTTCGATCTAAGGGATTAACCGGTGATGAGGTATGGGACAGAGGTAGATGGAGAAAGCTGACCAGAAACATCGACCCCACATAGGAGTGGGAAAAGATGTAGACAAAGAAGATCTTCAGAAAACTAAACAGTACCTTTCAATCTCCCAAATACTACAAAAAACTTAGGATGTGTCCTTTTGCAAGGTCCAGTCAAGGTTTGAACTGTAGCAGAGCTTAAGAAGACAGAAAAATGCTGAAGCCAAGAATAAACAAGACTCAATAAACAATAAATTGGAGGATGGAATGAGGAAAATGAGGCCGACATCCAGACATACGTACACTTACACACAATTCATACTATACACATTCCTAAATACCTAAAACCTTTTTCAACATTGATGAGATGAACGTAAACAAAAGTTCATTCATGCAACAAAAGTGTTTGTTTATGGGCTCCTCTTCTTGAATTTTGAAAAACCAGGAGATTAAATCACTCCAGAAAATGCAGGATGGCTAAAAATTCCACTTGGACGGATCAAAACGGATGCCCTTTGGCTTCCCAAGCTCTGCATGACTTGATTCGTACAAGAGAAAAGGATGATATTCTTTCTTCGGTATGGCTTCCAGATCCTCACCATCTAATCTGAAATAGAACGTTACATCGTTAGCACTGCTAGAAATACACAAGAATTGCAAAGGTACATCAAAAAAATTTCATGCTTCTAGAAATATTCAAGAATTGCAAAAGTACATCAAAATCTATTTAAAGCATTATGTGCCAAAATCATAACATGAAAAAATAGAAAATAGGTTTAACCAATATAGTCTGCAAAGATATTTAGTTTCATAAAAAAAAAAAAAAAAATACCATCTGGTATTTTGATACCACAAAAAAATACCATCTGGTATTTTGATACCACAAAAAATACCATCTGGTATTTTGATACCACAAAAATATACCATCTGGTATTTTGATACCACAAAAAAATACCATCTGGTATTTTGATACCACAAAAAAATACCATCTGGTATCTTGAACTTCCTTGATACATATTTCTGATAATATCTAAAGACGGAAGTCTTCCTTCCGTACAATAACAAATATAATGATTGGCCCAGTAAAAGCAAAATGAAACAAGAATAAAGACTTATATTAACTAAAATTAATATTCAATTAAATGGAATCACTTCAACTAAATTATTATTATTATTATTATTATTATCATTATTACTATGGAGTGAAGGAAGCTCTGGGTGATAGGAGGATAGATGTGAGCGAGGCAAGAGAGCGTGCTAGAAATAGGAATGAATGGCGAGCGATTGTGACGCAGTTCCGGTAGCCCCTGCTGCTGCCTCCGGTGCCTTAGATGACCGCGAAGGTAGCAGCAGTAGGGGATTCAGCATTATGAAGCTTCATCTGTGGTGGATAATGGGGGAGGGTGGGCTGTGACACACTAGCAGTACCAGCTGAACTTGGTTGAGTCCCTTGTTAGGCTGGGAGGAACGTAGAGAGTAGAGGTCCCCTTTTTGTTTTTGTTTCTTTGTTGATGTCGGCTACCCCCCAAAATTGGGGGAAGTGCCTTGGTATATGTATATATGTATGTACTTCAACTAAACATTTTAATAAATTTCATGAAATAGTTTGAACAGGTGAAACAAGGAAGACCAGAAGGTGATATAGAAGTACCAGAATGCAGATTAGTGCTTATACAGTATTATCCCCGAAAATCTCAAAAGCATGGCATTTAAGAAGGCCTGGATCAGGTGGGAACTGCATACTTTATAACCTAAAACGCTGAAATTTGAGTAGAAGGGGTAGTACTCTATCAGGGTTGATTCACACTAACGGTCCAGTCACGCTCCAATCTCGGTTACGTCTGGGTACTGTGGTGTTCACACCTTCGGTTCGCTCTCGGTCCGATCAGTGTCTTGGCAAAATTATAAATATAAGGAAAAAGCATAAATGCATAGAAATATTGTTCAGTGATACTATAATATGTATTTATGCAGTGAACATTAACCTGTTATTGTACTTATTGTTACTTTTCTTTCAGGACCAGAGCGACACTGGAGCGAGAGTAGACCGAGGCTCCGGCATGAATGCTTCCATTTAAAATCATGTAACAATATTTGACCGGACTATAATTGGAGCAAGAGTGGAGAGCGACCGGACGGAAAGTGTGAATCAGTCCTAAGGCGGGTGGGAAAGAGAACTCTATTCTTATAGAACAGAGAAAGCATGATGAAAACCTATGGATAATAAAGACTAGAACTCCAAGTACACTAATTTCCCATCATACACTTTCTTTCACACTTGCAATCATCTGTAAAAGGGAGTAGACTATCCAAAGGAGACTAAAATTAGTGTAGATTGTAAACAGTAGTAATTTATAATAGCAAGCTAGCATGAAAAGGGATGAATTGGATTCATAAAAATTTAGGCGAGATAACAGACACCTAGGCAGGTCAGGTCATTCAGCCACTTCACACCCTGGTAACCTTAAATTAATTGCATAAACTAGACTGATTGCAATAATTAGCCAAGCAAAACTTTTGCACTAAATCACTAAGCAAAAAAATGTTCAAAGTTCAAAGTTGGAGCAAATGTTTTTATGTTGACCAGGCAGACATGAGTCTTTTTATAGTTTATATATGACATCTGTTTTTGACGTTGTTGGTAGTTTATATGAGACATGTCTGTTTTGACGTTACTGTTTTTAGAATGAGTTATTGTTAATTTGATCTCATAATTTATTTATTTCCTTATTTCCTTTCCTCACTGGGCTATTATTTCCTACTGGAGCCCTTGGGCTTATAGCATCTAGCTTTTCCAACTAGGGTTGTGGCTTGGCTGATAATAATAATAATATGTTTCTTAGCTATACAAAGCCGAGTCCTTTAATTAAGGAGGTAACTTCAGCGCAAGCTGGAATCGCTTGTTGGAAATGGATAACGAACAGTTATCCGACTGGCAAAGGCGCGAGGTGAGAAACCCTAGTCAGAGAAGTCCTGAACCCCTCAAGTCCAGGACTAAGGCGTGGTGGTTGAGGAGGGAAGTTAAATTAAAGGATTCAGGCTTGTATAGACAGAAAAATTAATTTGTTCCTATGCAGCATACAAACCCTCATCATTTAATTAGGGAGACTCACTGCTTGGAAAGTTGGAAGTTCCCTGGAACCAAAACTAGAAGGTTCTAATTCCACCCTGGAAGAGTTCAACGCTTTATCTGTGGAGAAGCAAAGTGAGGTCTCCTAACAACCCCTATCTGTTTTGCATGAGGATTGAAAAACTGATAGGACCTATGTTGTACATATGACATTGTATTAGATCAGCTTAGAGGAACCCTTCTCCAAAGATGACGTCAATAAACTGCAATACTGATCGAAGTAAAATAATACTTGCAACTAATTATAATAATAGGTGCCTGGAAAAAACAAAAACAAAATCCCAATTAAAGAAAAATCGAATTGGTTTGATAATGAATTACATGAAGAAAAAAAAAAGAAAAAGAAAAATGGAGGATAAATGGAAAACAAATAAAAATAATGAAAACTGGCAACATTACAAATCAGCTAGAAATCGCTACAATTACCTTATCTTAGTTAAAAAAAAGGCCTATTATAAAAAAGTGTGCAATGGAAATGACCCACGGAAAATACATAAGAACCTAAAGAAACTATTAGGTCTAAAGACAGAAATAGTAGTGCCTGACATAACTAATGATCCTAAATGCCTAGCAAATGATTTTATTGATTATTTTGAAGAAAAAATAAATCAAATCTGCTCCAGTTTTCGCAACATCGGCACAACAGAATGAAGGAATACATCAGCAACACGTGTAAGTAAGCTAAGGGTATTCAAAGAGTTAATTCAGAATGATTATATGAGAATAATAAAGAAAGTAAAAAAAAACCCTACTGCTGAAATGATCCATTTCCAATTAACGATGTAAAAGATGCAGAAAATTTCACCAGACTACAAGAGACCTACCGAAACATGGTAAATATGAGTCTATCACAGGCAGTTTTCCCTGATTGTGAGAAAGTTGCATGTATCAAGCCTGTCTATAAAGGAAAAGGTGATATAGACAATTTAAGTTCATATAGGCCAATATCAAATCTGTCATATTTTTCGAAAATTATTGAAACTGCTGTACACGAACAAACCTGGAAATATCTGAAACAATCTACTGTAATGCCATACCTGATGATCAATCTGCATACAGAGAAAATTACTCCACAAACAACAGTGTTAGCGATTAAAAATGACAACAGAAATTATAACAAATGGCAAGTGTTGGATTCTTGTGATGCTGGATCTAAGTGCAGCATTTGATACCGTAGAACATACATATCTGATGAAAGACCTTAAAGCTGTGGGCATCGTAGAACGAGCATATGACTGGTTTGTGAGTTATCTTGAAAACCGCAAAGTTAAAGTAGTAATATCAAATGTTGAATCTGAGACACGATAACTAACCAAAGGGGTGCCTCAAGGCAGTGTACTAGGTCCTCTCCTGTTTGAAATTTACACGATTGAACTAGCAAATATACTTGAAACTCACAGAGTTAAGTTTAAAATATACGCTGATGATACACAATTCTATTTCCCAATAGCATCAGTTGATGAAGCTAAAAGAAAGATACATGAAATAATGAATGAGATTAAGGCTTGGATGTTAACAAATAAGCTCAAGCTCAATGAAGATAAAAGTGAATGTACTATTTTTGGAAATGAAAAAGATATAAAAAGAATCAAATGCTTCCAAAGAATTGAAATAGGTCAATCGATCATTGACCTAAAGAAATCCGTCAGAAATCTTCAAGTAATCATGGATGATAAGACTGACAATGAATGAACATATAAATAATAGTAAGAAATTGTAACTATCACATTAAAAACATAGCATTTATTAGTAAATACTTAAATGAAAAATCTATGGCCATACTCATTAATCACCACATATTTTCAAGAATTGATTACTGCAACTCACTGTTCTAGGGCTTACCAAATTATCAGCTGAAGAAAATTCAGAGAGTACAAAACAGAGCCGCTAGATTAATAAAAGGACTACACAATAGGGATAGAATTACCCCTGCACTAATTAAATTACACTGGCTTTCGGTAAAGGTGAGAATTGAATACAAGCTACTCTTACTAACGTTTAAGATACTGAACCAAAATATCTAAAAGAATGCCTGAACAAACTAGAACTAGAAACAAATGTTACCATAAAACGCATGAGTGACAAACATAGACTATCTAAACCAAGAACAAATAGTAAATTTGGTGAAAGGGCTTTTAGCTACTGTGTGTCTAGATATTATAATAAACTGCCAACTGAAATGAAGGACCTAAAGGGAGCAATTGAATTTAAGAGGAAACTAAAGACTTTACTTTTCACAAGATCATATGATTTGGAAGATGCTACAATCAGGGAATTGTATAAGTTATAATGAAAATGTTTTGTTAGATGATTGATATGGACCCACCCGAGAAGTAGTTCACTCAACTTCAGTGGAGGGTTGGATTTAAACCCAAAACAAGTAAGGAAGAATTAAATACCAAGTACGTGATTAATGAGTTCATATGAAATTCAGCATCCCCTGCCTCGTAAAGGGATTATGTCTTTGGATAAAAAGAATGGTGTTCTAAAGAGAAACTCACCAGCAATTGGTCCAATCACCGTGTGATGCTTAGACCACTTGTCCCAGAGGGAGAGGGCAAAAGAATGAAGAAGAACACAGTTATACTGTACTGTACTACCTTACATTCCAGACTCACATCTAAACTTTACGGTAGATGAGATGCATACTTGTCCCATGTGGGAGCTAGGCTGGTTACACAACAGCTCGAGCAGCAAACACAGGTCCAAGTATGAAGGTGTCAAGGGCCTTGTGGGTATAATCTTGCAAGTAAAGGGCCATGAAGGTTATCTGTCTCTTCCAGATGCCAGCCTTTAACACCTGGCCTTTTGATAGATTTCTCTTGAAAGTGAGCATGGGGCCATTACCTCTGACCTCGTGAGCTCTGGTCCTGGCTGGCATCTCAACTCTCTTGACATACACAGTCCAAAGCACAGGGTCTTGAACTGGTACATCACACTGTAGAGGGAGAAGCAGAGGTACTTTTGAAAGTCTGATGAAAGGCACTTGAAAGTGCGTGTCCTTCACATCTATATAAAGCATGAAGTCTCCCTTTCTGATGGAAGACAGAAAAGGCCACACTGTTTTTATCTTGACCTTTGTTTAATGTACATGCTTGTTCAGAGGAGAGAAGTTGATGACCAGTCTCCACCCACCCGTTACCTTCTCCACCGGAAGAATTGACTGTAGAAGCCCAGAGATCAGTCACGAACGACTTCGAGTGCGTTTTTCTTCAACATCCATTCCACCATAGGGCCAGGCCTTTCACGAATGTTGGAGTCTTCAACAGGAACTCTACCAGAACTAGAGATAGAGGATGCCAGTGGTCCAGAAAAGGAAGCAAGAACTTCCATTCCCTTTTCCAACAACCCACATTGCAAGAGAGAAAGAATTCAAAGTTTTTTCAGGATTTGTTTTTACGTGTATACTCAACAGCTCTCAAAGCAAAAATAAGTCTCCTCTGACTGGAGAGGGGGAAGAGCTTTTCACACCACACCTTCACCAGTTGTATAACTGCCCGTTATCCGATTTAAACAACTGATTCCAGCCTGCAATGAAGTAATCTTCCTAATTAAAGGGCAAGGGTTTGTATGCCATACAGAAATAAACTGTAAAAATTCAAGCTCTAACTTCTTTCATCACTTCCCTAGACTGCTTTATCACATTCTCTTTTTTTCTCAATAAACTCTACTTACAAAAACACCCAAGATAAAGTTTTTTCTAAGTTAACTTCAGTAAAGTAAACGGTAATAAACGTTGTGTGACCATTACTACAAAAGGAGAGTATGAATTAATCATTATTTCCACAGCAGTATGTACAGTATTGGAAAACTTAACACCTTAATTTTGTATCGATATGAAACAAGAAGGCAACTTGTACAAATGCATGAAACTGTATACCATTAATAGAGTTCTAGCCTTATTCACCATCTACAGAAATTCATACAGGTACAGTAATATGTATGGAACAAGAAAAACTAAGTACAACACATCACCTATACTAAAGAGAATTCCCATTATACAGTACTCAATAGTACACTGTGAAATTGCTGTATGTCTGGAAAAGACTACTGTAGCATGTACGCAGAGTTTGGCAAAAGAAAAAGATTTACTTTTGACATTTTTGATGTGCTGATTAATGGGTTACTTACTTGCAAATGCAAAATCCACTGCAGTTGCAGACGCGGAATCGATTGGAACTTTCCAGCAGAGAAAATCCAGCAAGGAAAATTTGTGCTCTCCACCATCCTTTATACATAATAACCCAACACCAGTAAAATCATTCAGTGATTCTTAGTTTCAGTCCAGTCATTATGTTATTTGAATCGTCCTTCTTTGGTTCATGACTTGCTGTGATTTTTAACTGAAAAGGCGAGAAGAGAAGATGTATAAACAATGTCTGGATACAATACACAGTGACCCTTCCTTGAAACATATGTCTCAGGATGATAAATAATCTCTATAGCTGGAGAGCAAGATTGAAAAGAAACAAGAATAGAGGTACAGTATAGTAAAAAGCTTAAGAAAAGAGTGCAGCTAAGGAACGTACGGACACTCCAAAGACCTCTCAGTAATGCCAACAGTGGACCACTTGAAATGCAATATGCACTACCCACCTACAGGCCACAAAGTTTGGTAAAAGCAATCATAATGTGCTAACTTTATTTCCTTCAGTATTCTGTTGTTATAAGGCCTTCTAACTCCTATTGGGACTAAGTACTTTATGCCCAGCCAACAAAATAAATAAACATCATTTCAGACACATTCCTTGCCTCTTGAACTATACCACAATGAATGATAGCCCTGGTAACTACTGATATCAACTACACTGATTTTAATAATAAGCCGCACAAAAAATCTTGCTGGTAGGCAAGATGAGCAGCCTGACCCAACAAATCCTTAAACACTAAAAATTCAAGTTCTAACTTCATTTATCACTTCCATAGTTTGCTTTATTACCGTATATATTTTCTTTTTAATAAACGCTACTTACAAAAATACCCATGATAATAGTTTCTTCAAGGTAGAGTAAATGGTAATAAACTTACATTGTGCAAACATTAGTACAAAAGGATTGTGTGAAATAATTTAAATTCCAATACAATATGTATGGGAAAACTTGAAACCACAATTTTGGAGCTATATGAATCAAGATGGCAACTTGTTTAACATCCACTAAACTGTATAACATAACATTAAGAGAGGTCTAGCCCTATTCATCATCTATAGAAATCTATACAGGTAATGATGAAACAAGATGAAGTAAATACAGTATAGTAGATGTAAAAACCTTTTAAGAAACAGTATTTATGACACACCACCTATACAAATGAGAATTACATTTATATACTGTATAGTACAGTCTGTGAAGCTGCTGTATGTCATGAACATAACAGATTACTGTATTATAGAAGGTAGTAGGTTGGCCAGGGCACCAGCCACCTGTTGAGATACTACTGCTAGAGTTATGGGGTCCTTTGACTGGCCAGACAATACTATACTGGATCCTTCTCTCCGGTTACAGTTCATTTTCCTTTTGCCTACCCATACACCGAATAGCCAGGACTATTCTTTACATATTCTCCTCTGTCCTCATACCCTGACAACACTGAGATTACCAAATTATTCTTCTTCACTAAAGGGGTTAACTACTGCACTGTAATTGTTCAGTGGCTACTTTCCTCTCGTAAGGATAGAAGAGACTTTTTAGCTATGGTAAGCAGCTCTTCTAGCAGAAGGACACTCCAAAATCAAACCATTGTTCTCTAGTCTTGAATAGTGCCATAACCTCTGTACCATGGTCTTCCACTGTCCTGGAGTAGAGTTCTCTTGCTTGAGGGTACACTTGTGGAAAATGAAAAGGAATTTCATTTTTTATTTGCATATTAATTAAATAATTCCATTACTTAGGTGTGAAAATGAAAATTGCTTTATATTTGTTTAATTTGCCAAATACACAATTCGTGATCTCTGTTATTTTAGATGAATCTAAACTGAGCTTGTTGTCACAGTTACTTACAATCTAGTTCGCTAGTAAACTACCGAGATCACCAATTGAGTGTTTACATTTAAGAAAACAGAAGTCTGTTCCAGTTCTTTTGTTCTGGTAGATCAGTTCAACGTGAGGCAGAGTGGAGAGAGGTTTGTCGATCCATCATTATACATATATCCGGCCGATCAACGATCCTATGGTTTTATCCGGGAATTATCTTCGCTCTGGATTTGGATTTTTTTAACCTCATGAACTCAAAGTAATATATAAGTGCGACATCGATGGGGCTCATGGAGACGGCAACCGGGTATTATTCCGTATATCGGAAGTTTGAACCCCTGAGACTACCACACCACCTCGTCCATTAAAGTGTAGCTTTATTCCTGCCGGGCTGATATAAGATGTGAGTAACTTGGTGATTATGCACGCTCAGTATACTTTAATTTATAACAGTTAACAATTCCATTCATGAATTGTGGCAGCCAGCGTGTCTGCTATTAATATTTAATATAATTTGACCTTGAACATTTTAAATTATACTGTATTTGGTGTATTTTATCAACTTTAAACGCAATTTTCACTGTTTCACCTTTAATATAAATTCGAGTAGATTATCGTGCTCGGCTTGTTATTTGTCAAGTTTTCTTTATATAGCTCGAACTTTCTTAAGGGTAATTTTTTGCGTTGGGTTAGATGCTGTTTTATATCCTTTTACAGTGTATTGTTTCATAAATTTCAGGTCAGTGTTGAATAAAGGGATATATGGTGAAGAGATTATTACTGCATACGACCACTTGGTAATTTGAGTGGTTGAATATTCTCGAGGACTTCGGAACGGCAACTCAGCTTACTGCTTTCAATTATTTAACTATGTAAACGATCAGATGTATTGTTAAATATAGTCATTTTAGAACTAGATATTTTATTATATCCCAGAAGTTTATTCAAATGGCGCCCCCGGGTGGGCGCGCTGGAAAGCTGCTGTTGCCGTTTCCGTGGCCTCATTCGGTGTCGTAACTTGCTAATTGGATTATTTTTCTCATTACGAATTGTTTGGTGAATTATTGGTATTTCATTTAAGGTGGTAATAATTTTTCATTTTACTGCGCGTTGTTTCGTGTTTAGTTTTATTGCTTGTTTGACAATTTCGTAATGCATTCGATTATATACGTGCGATATTGTTAGTTATTACCGGCCGTGCTGTGGTTTGTTTAGTTTTGCTTGTTTGGCAATTTCTTAATACATTCGATTGTTTACGGGCGATATTGTTAGTTATTACCGGCCGTGCTGTGATTTGTTTAGCATTCGTGATTTTTTTTTTTAGTATATATTTGTAACATTTATTTCTTTGTGAGCAGTATCTGTGTTTTGTGCCAAAATGTCTCATAAACTTAAATATCACATTAGTTCACGATCGAATTTTAGAGGACAAGTGAATATTATTTTTAATGACATTTCAAGTTTGTCTGGTAAATCGGAAGATGAAAGAAAGATTCTTGAAATCAAATTAAACCGAGTTAAAGATGAACTTTCCAGATTGGATGTTATCATTAGAGATTTGAAATGGGAAGATAATGCTTCGGACGAAGCCAAAGCTGTTGCTGAGAACGAAAGGGAAATTACTGAGAGTAGTTCTTATGATGACAAAATAAATCGGTGTTTGTATAATTTAACCAAAGTTTCTGTATCACAATCGCCATGTTGTAATAGTGGTAGGCTTAAAAGTCCTGAGGCTCCTTTGCCTACGTTCTGTAGCCAAGATGGTGAAGATTTGACAAAGTTTTTAAGTCAGTTTGAAGATGTTGTACAGCGGTATAATTATTCAGACTTTGACAAGTTTTTGCTATTAAAACAGCAAATTTCCGGTAGAGCGTCACATTTGATTAATTCATTGGATAGTGTACAACAGTCTTATACTATTGCAAAGGATTTACTCTTACAAGCACTTGCGTCTCCTTCAGTTCGTAAGTTTAATGTATTGCAGCGTTTGACAGAGTTGAAGTTGGATTTTTCATCTGATCCATTTGAGTATATTGGTAATATTAATTCTATACAAGACTCTATTAAAAGTTTGAGTATCTCTGTTGATGACGTAGTACAGTATTTTTCATGGAAGGGACTAAACAAAAAATTTCAAGATCAGCTTGTGCAAATTACAAATGAAACTAACCCTTCTTTGGATCAGATAAAGAGCAAGTTCTTTGAGGCGAGTGAGAGATATATGGAAGTACAGAAACGAGTTGATTATAGATCCAAACACAGACCATGTCCCTCTAATTCAGCTTTTGGTTTAGCAGCCAAAGTAGATTGTCAATCAACCCCCACCACAAGTTTAGCATCTAACGTAAAGTTACGGAAAGATAATGCTAATGTATTCAAACATTGTTCTCTTTGTGATAATGGTGACCATCCAGTTCATAAATGTAGTAAATATCCGGACCCTAAATCAAAGCTCGATAGGCTGAAGAAACTTAAAGCTTGTATAAAATGTGCCCGGTTGGATCACTCTTCAGATAAGTGCAATTTCTATTTTGCCAGACGTTGTTTTTGTGGTTCTTTTCATTTCGCGTTTTTGTGTTTGAGTAATATAAGGAAAGAACACACAAATGATAGTAATGGTTTGGCAAAGAAGGGTAAAGATAAGCCTCCAAAGTCAGATAAGGTAGAAGTAAAAGATAAGAGTTCGAGTATAACTTTTGCTGAAGCCTCAAGGGATGTTATGATGGTAAATGATTGTAGTCTTGCAATTCTACCCACCTTTTCTTGTGACCTTCCTAATGGAAATCGCATCCGTTGTTTGCGAGATGGGGGATGTCAATCAAATTTCATAACTGAAGAGTGTGCTGTTAGGGAAAATTTACCAATTGTTAAATCAAATATTACGTTAAGAGTAAATGGATTTAATTCTTCCCGATTGTACAATACGTGTTCTTATAAAGTGTCTATGATGATTGGGGACAGATTATGTGAATTGGAGGCTATGAGTGTACCATCCATTAAAACATGTTTAAAACATGTTTAAAACTACCTGGTTTGACATCTGTTGTTCAGGGTTTTATTGAAAAGGGCTATACTGTTGCTGATAAATATCTGTTGAATGGAAAGGATGAAATTATGGACGTAGATTTCATCTTAGGGTCGAATTCTGCATATTGCCTTAAGGAAAATACTGTTCTTTTTGGTGACTTAGAGGGTAATATACCTTCTGTGTACTCGGTAACTCCGTTGGGTATTATGCTCATAGGAAATCTGGATCAAATGAGTCATAATTTGATACATTTGAAGAATTGTCAGGACACTGTTGCCCATATTTCATGCTCTAATATTTTATCTACAGTATGTGAAGAAGTTGAGGACATGGGTAATGTCTGCAATGCTTCCCTGACAAACAGTTATACGGAAGTTGGAGCTAATTTTGCGGTACTTGATCATAATGGAGAAATTATAGACACTGAATTTGAGAGAGCCAGCAAAGAAGTTCTCGACAACTTATGTTTGAAAACATTGAATTTTGATGATGTTAATATTCCAGAAGATTATGTCGAGAACAATGATAAAATTGTTGACTATGTTCTCAGTAACACAACTCGGAATGCTGACGGCAGACTAGTTATGCCCTTAATTTGGAATAATAAAGTAAAACATTTATTGGGCAAAAATCGTCATTTGGCAACTCAAATTTTGAAGTCTAATTTAAAGAAATTCACCATAAAGAATCCTGATTACTTAAATATGATGGATCAATATTTCAAAGAACAACAGGAGTTAGGCATCATAGAAAGAATAGAGAATTTGGAACAGTTTTTGTTGGAGAATCCTTGTCACAGTTTCATGGGTCACCTGGGAGTTTTCAAGCTTGAGAGAGAGACTACAAAATGTCGGGTGGTCTTTTTGTCTAACCTTAGTGAAAGAGATCCCTCTCAGAAAGTTACACGAAGTCACAATCAAGCCATGTTGAGTGGACCTTGCATCAATCAAAAGATAACCACTGCTCTTTTGAACTTACGCTTTGATACTAAATTGCTATGTTTTGATGTAAAGAAAGCTTTTCTAAATATTTGCTTGACCCCTTTGGATTCAAACAAGCTGCTATTTTTGTGGTTCAAAAATATGGCTCGGAAAGATTATACTCTTGTTGGATATAGAAATTTGAGATTGCCCTTTGGCTTAGTTTGCTCACCTTGTTTGCTTTTGCTTGGTCTGTACAAAATCCTTATGATTGATACTGATATGGATTCTAAAGAAATTAAGGAACTTAAGAGACACATCTACTCCCTAATCTATATGGATAATGGTAGCATCACCTCCAATACTGCAGAAGAACTTCAGTGGGCATTTGATAATCTTAAAAACATATTTGAACCTTATAAATTTTTTCTGCAGCAGTTTGTCACTAACGATAAGGAACTACAGGATAAAATTGATGAAAATGAATCTAAGAAAACCTCAACAGAAGTTAAGCTTTTGGGAATGGTATGGAATCGTTTAGATGATACTTTAAGAACCCGACATTTGCAGTTGGATATTGGAGCAGATAATAAGAGGAAAGTATTAAAATCCATTGCTGCACACTATGATGTGTTTGGATTTACAGGACCAATTCTAAATAGAGCAAGATTGTTTTTGCACAAATTGCAGTGTGATGGCTCATTTGATTGGGATATGAAACTTGATGATAGCCTTTTGAGGGAATGGAAAAACATTTGTAGACAAGTCAATGCATCTCCTGAAATAAAGATTCAAAGGTTTGTGGGAAGAAGGAATAGTCAGTATAGATTGGTAGCCTTTACTGATAGCAGTAAAGATATATATGGTACTACTGTTTATATTCAAGAGATTGATTCTTTGGAAGTTAGTTTTGTACTTGCAAAAAACAGAATTGTCAACAAAGCGCTTTCAGCTAAGGGAATTCCTTCATTAGAATTTCAGTCTATTGTATTGGGTTCGGAAGTATTAATTGACCTTTATAAAGATCTGGTAGGCCCTGCTTGTGTTTCGCCATTAGATATAGTAGAATTGAAGCTATATTCTGACAGTCTAGTTTCTCTTGCTTGGATTAATTCTCATGTTCATAAGCTTGAGAAGCAAAGTAAAAAAAGTATATTCATTCTTAATCGGTTGGAACACATAAGTAGACTTTGTGAAATTCATCCTATTATTTATGGATTTGTTTCAGGTATTGAAAACCCAGCTGATCAAATTACCAGACCTGTTTCATATAGAACTCTTATAAAGTCTAATTATTTTTCAGGATCTAAATTTTTAAAAGTGTGTTCTAATATGGATATGCAGATCAGCAGAGATGATATTTTGAATATTCAGGTTCCAAATCCTTTGGCAAAACCCGACCTTTCAGCCCTGGAAGCACGCAACTATCAGGTCATGCATGGCACGTCTATAGCTAAAGTTAATGAGCATTTAATATCTCCACAGAAATATTCTGATTTCTACAAACTGGTTTCCGTGCATAGATTAGTTTTAAAGTTTGTTCACATTCTAAAAGGTAGACTGTATAAAAGGGATACAGTTAAATACGCTCATATGAAAGTAACCTCAACAAATTTGTATACAGAGGCTATTACTCAAATCCTGAAAGTTGACCAAGACATTCACTTTGCAGATGTGAAAAAGTATTTTTCAAGTAAGTTCAAGAATGTTGGGAATATCCCCAATCTAGTTAATCAACTTAATGTTTATCCTGATAGGACTGGTTTATTGAGAGTTAGGAGTAAATTTTCTCGTTGGAAATGTGATGAAAGTATCCGTTATCCCATATTGTTGTCAAAGCACAGTGAGCTTGTGAGATTGATAATTTTAAGTTTACATTGTGCATTATCCCATTCAGGTTGCTATGTAATTTTAACAGAATTAAGAAAGCAGTATTGGGTACCGCACTACTTCTCTGTTGTAAAACGTGTATTGAAGGAGTGTATTACTTGTCGCAAGGTGAAACAGAGAACTATTAAACTTAATCAATCACCATACAGAGAATTTAGACTGGAACCCCCTAACATTCCATTTAAATATATTTTTATTGATCACTTGGGATACTTTCAGGTAAAATATCAACAGAAGAAAATTAAGGTCTGGATTTTGTGCATCACTTGTTTATGGTCAAGAGCAATAAATTTGAAGATATGTTTTGATCTTAGTACTGTAGAATTCTTGAGAGCCTTCCAGATCCATACTTATGAATATGGCATTCCTGAATTGTGCTTATCAGATTTAGGTTCATCATTGGTAGCTGGAGCAAATATAATGACTGATTTCTTGAGGGATTCTGATACTCAAGCATATTTTGAAGAAAATAATGTGAAGTCTCCCACTTTTGAACAATATTTCAAGGGTTGTCATCCATTGGGAGGTTTAGTTGAAGTTTGTGTTAAAATGGTGAAGCAACTAATCCATGGCTCTATTAAAAATTACGTGTTGGAATACAGAGATTTTGAGTTCATTGTTGCTCAAACAATTTATCAAGTCAATCGTAGACCTGTGGCATTTTTTGAAGGATTGAGAGATGAAAGTGATGACTTTATTCCAGACCCGATAACTCCTGAAAGACTTATCTATGGTTATGATAGGATCTCTCTTAATCTTATCCCCTCTTTGCAGCCAGACCCAGAAATGGATTCTGAATGGATTGCAAATAAGGAGCCACTTTTGCACATTAAAGAGAGCTATAATAAATTGAAAAATGTACGGAAGGCTCTGACTGAAACCTATAATAATGAATTTTTGGCTCATTTAATGAAGCAAGCAGTCAACGTTAAGAGTAGGTACAAACCCGTTACGCATAAACAACTAAAACCAGGTGATATTGTATTGATAAAAGAAGAAAATTGTAAACCCTTTAATTATCCAATGGCGGTGGTGAAGGAGACTGTAATGAACACTATTGGGGAGACAACTAATGCAATTTTATTGAAAGGTAGAACTCGCGAATTAGTAAAGCGTCATGTAAGCTCTTTGATTCCAATTTTAAGTGTAAATGAAATGCATGTAAACTCTGATCAGTCTGGGAAATCTGTTATTACTGATGACTCTTTTCAGATTGTAAATAAGGTGCGACGGAAAGCCGCCATGGAAAGTGAAACCAGAACTAAAAATATGCTTATTAATGAATAATTTAGTTCTGTGGAAATGTATATTTTGTATATATTTGGCTGGGTATTGCAGTAAAAATTTATTTACATTTTTGTGCTTAATTTTTGTAATAGTTCAATAATGTTGCTTTATTGAACCCTTCCCCTGGAGTGTGGAAAATGAAAAGGAATTTCATTTTTTATTTGCATATTAATTAAATAATTCCATTACTTAGGTGTGAAAATGAAAATTGCTTTATATTTGTTTAATTTGCCAAATACACAATTCGTGATCTCTGTTATTTTAGATGAATCTAAACTGAGCTTGTTGTCACAGTTACTTACAATCTAGTTCGCTAGTAAACTACCGAGATCACCAATTGAGTGTTTACATTTAAGAAAACAGAAGTCTGTTCCAGTTCTTTTGTTCTGGTAGATCAGTTCAACGTGAGGCAGAGTGGAGAGAGGTTTGTCGATCCATCATTATACATATATCCGGCCGATCAACGATCCTATGGTTTTATCCGGGAATTATCTTCGCTCTGGATTTGGATTTTTTTAACCTCATGAACTCAAAGTAATATATAAGTGCGACATCGATGGGGCTCATGGAGACGGCAACCGGGTATTATTCCGTATATCGGAAGTTTGAACCCCTGAGACTACCACACCACCTCGTCCATTAAAGTGTAGCTTTATTCCTGCCGGGCTGATATAAGATGTGAGTAACTTGGTGATTATGCACGCTCAGTATACTTTAATTTATAACAGTTAACAATTCCATTCATGAATTGTGGCAGCCAGCGTGTCTGCTATTAATATTTAATATAATTTGACCTTGAACATTTTAAATTATACTGTATTTGGTGTATTTTATCAACTTTAAACGCAATTTTCACTGTTTCACCTTTAATATAAATTCGAGTAGATTATCGTGCTCGGCTTGTTATTTGTCAAGTTTTCTTTATATAGCTCGAACTTTCTTAAGGGTAATTTTTTGCGTTGGGTTAGATGCTGTTTTATATCCTTTTACAGTGTATTGTTTCATAAATTTCAGGTCAGTGTTGAATAAAGGGATATATGGTGAAGAGATTATTACTGCATACGACCACTTGGTAATTTGAGTGGTTGAATATTCTCGAGGACTTCGGAACGGCAACTCAGCTTACTGCTTTCAATTATTTAACTATGTAAACGATCAGATGTATTGTTAAATATAGTCATTTTAGAACTAGATATTTTATTATATCCCAGAAGTTTATTCAAAACACTCGGGCACACAATTCTGTCTTATTTCTCTTATTATTATCATTACTAGCCAAGCTATAACCCTAGTTGGAAAAGAAAGATGCTATAAGCCCAAGGGCTCCAACAGGGAAAAATAGCCCAGTGAGGAAAAGAAACAGGGAAATAAATAAATGATGAGAACAAATTAACAATAGATCATTCTAAAAACAGTACCAACGTAAAAACAGATATGTCATATATAAACTATAAAAAGACTTAATGCCAAAATGATGATTTAATCAACGAATGATGAAGTAAACCTTTTCAATCGCTTTCCATAAATGAGATTAGAAATGGTTTTCAGAATTACAAACGTTCCCTGTCAAAACGTCTGCTCTGAGATTGGCGAGCTATGCCGACATGTCTGTTTCAAGATGCTATCGAGCTATTTCTTTCTAAAAGCACTGTCCACACGATCGAGCACGCCCGACTGGCAAACAGCGACGCCAGAATTATAGTTAGTAAGAATGAGGCCCGATGACGCCAGAAGCGGGAAAACCACAGACAGTGATCTGGCATTATACAGTGTTGCCAGATCCCTATTATTATTATTATCATTATTACTAGCCAAGCTACAACCCTAGTTGGAAAAGCAAGATGCTATAAGCCAAAGGGCTCCAACAGGGAAAAATAGCCAAGTGAGGAAAGGAAATAAGGAAATAAATAAATGATGAGAATAAATTAACAATATATCATTCTAAAAACAGTAACAGCATCAAAACAGATATGTCCTATATAAACTATTAACAACGTTAAAAAGAGATATGTCATATATAAACTATAAAAAGACTCATGTCAGTCTGGTCAACATAAAAACATTTGCTCCAACTTTGAACTTTTGAAGTTCTACTGATTCATCTACCCGATTAGGAAGATCATTCCACAACTTGGTCACAGCTGGAATAAAACTTTGAGAATACTGTATAGTATTGAGCCTTTTGATGGAGAAGTCCTGGCTATTAGAATTAACTGCCTGCCTTGTATTACGAACAGGATAGAATTGTCCAGGGAGATCTGAATGTAAAGGATGGTCAGAGTTATGAAAAATCTTATGCAACATGCATAATGAACTAATTGAACGACGGTGCCAAAGATTAATATCTAGATCAGGAATAAGAAATTTAAAAGACCGTAAGTTTCTGTCCAACAAATTAAGATGAGAATCAGCAGCTGAACACCAGACAGGAGAACAATACTCAAAACAAGGTAGAATGAAAGAATTTAAAACACTTCTTCAGAATAGATTGACCACCGAAAATCTTGTAAGACTTTCTCAATAAGACAATTTTTTGTGCAATTGAAGAAGACACAGACCTAATGTGTTTCTCAAAAGTAAATTTGCTGTCGAGAATCACACCTAAAATTTTATAACAGTCATACAAATTTAAAGAAACATCAATACTGAGATCCGGATGTTGAGGAGCCACCGTCTTTGACCTACTTACAATCATACTTTGAGTTTTGTTAGGATTCAACTTTGTACCCCATAATTTGCACCATGCACTAATTTTAGCTAAATCTCTATTAAGGGATTCACCAACCCCAGATCTACATTCAGGGGATGGAATTGATGGAAAGAGAGTAGCATCATCTGCATATGCAACAAGCTTGTTTTTTAGGCCAAACCACATGTCATGTGTATATAGTATGAAAAGTTATGGGCCAAGAACACTACCCTGTGGAACACCGGATATCACATTCCTATAATCACTATGGTGACCATCCACAACAACTCTTTGAGATCTATTACTAAAAAAATCAATAATAATGCTAAGAAACGACCCACCCACTCCCAACTGTTTCAGTTTGAAAACAAGGACCTCATGATTAACATGGTCAAAGGCAGCACTAAAATCAAGGCCAGTCATACGAACTTCCTGACCACAATCAAGGGATTTCTGTACAGCATTGGAGATTGTAAGAAGGGCATCACATGCTCCAAGGCCTTTACGAAAACCAAATTGCAAACTAGGGAGTAGATGATTACCTTCAGCAAACCTATTAAGACGTTTTGCCAGAAGACGTTCAAAAACTTTAGATATGGGAGTTATGGAAATTGGGCGGTAATCAGTGGGACTTGAGCTACCACAAACACATTTACATAAAAGAGTAACATTACCAATTCTCCAACAAGTGCTAAAAGCTCCTCTTCTTACTAACTTGCGCAAAATAACAGATAACTTTGGAGCTAAGAAATCTGCTGTCTTTATAAAAAACAAAGGAAAAATACCATTTGGGTCTACACCTCCGTAAGTATCAAGGTCCATCAACAGAGCTTTAATCTCACAAGATCAAAAAGCTAAACTAGTTAGTTTAGCCTCAGGAAAACAGGGATGAGGAAGTTGAAGTTTTTCATTACTCTGTTTACTGTCAAAGACATCAGCCAAAAGGGTTGCCTTTTCCTTTGGACAGTGAGTGATTGAGCCATCTGGTTTAAGTAAAGGAGGAACTGTTGCATCTACACCAAAGAGTGCAGATTTAAGGGTAGACCACCATTTATGTTCCTGAGTTGTACCAGAAAGGGTTTCTTTTATGGTTAATTTGTACTCCTTTTCAGTTGAGGTATAAACTCTCTGAGCAAAAGCTTGAAGCTAAGTATAGTTGTTCCAGGTCAAATCTGATCTGTTACCCTTCCAAAGATGATAGGCCTCCTGCTTCTCCAAATAAGCACGTCTACAATCATCATTGAACCACGGTTTGTCCTTCACTCGGTACCTTAGCACACGAGAAGGGATATGACCATCAATTATGTTGACTAGATTCTCATTCAAAGGGACAACAGGATCTACACTACTATATAATTGTGACCAATTCAAGCAAAACAGATCATGAAAAATCCCATTCCAGTCTGCTGGGGTTTCATATAAATTTTACAAGAGTATGATATATCAGGGACAGGCTGCTCAGTCTTCACTACTAAAGAAATCAAGGCATGATCAGATGTCCCAACTGGAGAACCAACCTTACTACTTATAACGCCAAGGGAGTCAGTGTATACGAGGTCCAAGCAATTACCAGACCTGTGAGTAGCTTCATTCATGATTTGCTCACAGCCTGTTTTGTTAAAGTTTTAATAGAGTATAAAGGAGATATTTATTTTAATGTTGTTACTGTTCTTAAAATATTTTATTTTTCCTTCTTTACTTTCCTCACTGGACTATTTTCCCTGTCAGGTAATAATAATAATAATAATAATAATAATAATAATAACAATAAATTTGTCAAACTGACAAAATTACTTTTGATATGATGCATAATGGGCTACTTACTTGCATATGCAAAATCTGCAGCAGCTGTAAACTTGGAATTGACGGGAACTTTCCAACAGGGAAAGCCTGCGCTCCTCGCCGTCCTCTATACAAAATAACCTTCCATTATTAAAGTCAACCGCTTGAATTGCACTAAAGATTCCTAGTTTCCGTCCAGCCAATATTTTAATCGTTTTTCTTCGGTTCACGAGTTACTGTGGCCATTGGCTGAAAAAAATATAAAGGCATGAGCATTGTCTGAATACAAGAAACAAAACACTTTTATGAA